>NC_048895.1:108103513-108198134 GCF_011077185.1 Oxyura jamaicensis
AAAAGAAAAGAAAAGAAAAGAAAAGAAAAGAAAAGAAAAGAAAAGAAAAGAAAAGAAAAGAAAAGAAAAGAAAAGAAAAGAAAAGAAAAGAAAAGAAAAGAAAAGAAAAGAAAAGAAAAGAAAAGAAAAGAAAAGAAAAGAAAAATTAAGCTTAAAAAGATGAGACAATAAAGAGGCAGAGTCATAGGCACAGAAATGAGGAAGAACAGACTGATTGATGTGAACGTACTGAAGCTCAGACACGAAACTGAAGGTTTCACATCAAGGTGAAAGCCTGGAGTGAGCCTGATAATAAGACCCACAGTTAAGTTGATATAGAAATCTCTTCCTTTCTTTGCCACAGATGAAATCTGTGATCTATCCAAGCCAGTCAGCCTCTCCAAATCTAACTCTCCCCCTGTGTAAACTGAGACTAGCTCTCAGTCCCTTTAGTACAATGCTTTGAGAGCTACAGATTGGAAGTGATGCTTGCAGAACACTAGCCAAATGTTAGTTCCTTTCAAGCTCATGGCAAAATTCCTCTGGGCCTCTTTGGCTGTGTTGAAAGTAATAAATTAAATGTGCCCAGTACCCTCCTCTGGTCCCATAGCCAGCTGGCAGGGAAGAGTCTGCATCTATAATATTCCTTCACCCTCTTAAATACGGTGGTCATATCCAACATGTTTGTAGGGAGGGGCTTATGTGGGCTCCCATACTGCTCCCAGGAACTGTGAGCTGGGTGCTGGCTGCTGCCTCACCCAAGCTCAAGCCATGGCAGGGTCCTTTCTGACACTTGGAACAAACAGAAAATCCAGTCCCAGTGGATGGAAAAGTTCCTCAGCACTATCCACTAGTTCTGAGAAATTCTCCTGGTAGGCACTTGACCTATTAATTTTAATATGCAGTGCAATTAGAACCATTAACTCCACTGATATTTCTTTCAAGTGTTCAGATAATTTCCTTTTATAACATTTTCAATTATTTCTGTATTCTGAGTGTCTCTGTAAAATACCGGCACTTTTCAACTTGGTTTAATCTGATATTTACTGCAAAACACCAGGCTGCTATGTCTCTATCTTGGATTCCTTTCATTAGCTCATTCTGCAAAACCATCTTCATGCAACTGCAGAATCATCCTGCGAGTGCTTGGTTTGCAAACTCGTGCTCTTTGGATGGTTCATAGGACAGAGGTTAAAATCAAATCTGATCCACAGCCAAGGTGGGCTGGTAAACTCCAGTGAAGCATAAAGAGCTAAATTGTTAAGGCAGGGAAGGCTTTTACACAGCATCGCCCACTGGGTGCAAGCAAATGACTAATCCCTCAGCTACTAGAATCAGCTGGCTATTTCCAAAATCCAACAGCAGCAAGGAAGCAATTGCATGACTTCTTTCTGAGCAACAGAAGGAGAGATCAGAGAAAGGAGGGGCTGGGTGGGAGCGGAGCAGTTTGACATCCAATCTATCATTTTTATTAGGCTGAGTCTGCAGACATTTGAATTGTGTTTTCCTCACTTTTTAAATGAAATGGAGAACAGTAACACTAACAGCACAATTGCTCATGAGTGATAGAGTAATTTAAAATTCATAGGGCCTCCTAATTCAGATAGTGTTAATTTATGTCTGAAGGAACCTGCAAACGTGGAATTTGCATTAAAGAAAGAAAGAAAGAAAGAAAGAAAGAAAGAAAGAAAGAACGAATGAACGAACTTCACAGTGTTGTAACACATCTGCCTGAGGGCATATGTAAAAGACTTACTAGGAAAGTCAGGGAAAAAATGCTGTTCTACAAATACACACATGATTCCACACATACATGCACACAGAAAGACACAGGAGATGAAGGGAAAGTGGAGGCTGGGTGCTGTGTGGAAGCTGTTTTTTTAACCTCTGCAACAGCCTGGCCTCCCTGCTGCGTTCCTCCCACCAGCTCTCCCTGTGTGCTGCACAATGTCATCCAAAGCACCAACAACAGCTTGAGTAAAAACAGCTTTCACTGAGAACAGTAGAGATAGGAAAGAGATTAGTTTTTTTTTTATATACATATAAACCTTGTGGTTGGTGACCAAAGCTGAAGACAAACTACAGGAGTGAGATGAGGGGAGGGAATGCAAGGAGAGGCAAAGTCTAGGTGACTCAAGAGATAGTTTAAATCTATCAGCAGGAGGCTAAGATCTGAACTAGTCATCTGCAACCAGGGGAGAAATCACAGTCCCGGTGTCAATGGCCACAAATCTTACCGCCTTTGAAGTAGTCAGTATTTTACCCAAAAGTTACTACCTAAGATTGTTATCTGGCTACTTGCTGGCCTATGTGAGACAAATTGGCACTCTTCAGCTAGATCCTGGTAGACTAATTCCACAACACCACATTTGGCATTCATTAGCTGTCCTGGCTGTGGGGCTAAATAGGAACAGTCAAAAAGGCTGAACCTCTATTTCACCCCTCAGAGGTGGTCTTTCCAGCACAGATTTGAGACCCACGGATAAATCAGAATGGGGCAGAAAGTTCTGCAGTAGGTACATGGGTAAATAGATGACTTCACCTAGAAGACCTCTGAGTATTTCTTTTTAGTAGCACTGCATATGATTGTACACTTCTTGCAGATTGTTAACAGTGCAATGAAACTAGGTAAAAACAATCTTTCTTTTCCCTTCAAGCTTCCTGTGTGGAGGTAGTGGAGAAAAGAGGAAGAGTTGAGGTACCTACCTAAGAGAAAGGTGACTAGCAGAAGAAAAGGAAAACCTAAAGAATGAAGGTAATAGTATATTAAATATTTGTTTAGAAACTGAGCAAAGGTAATTTGCTCTTTCATTTTTATTGAGAGTGTTCTTGGCATTCTCACAGATAAACTGACGTTGCAAAAGATCCTGATTCTCAGGATCAATCTGCATTCACAGGCTTATTTAAATTCCCTGCTCCTACGTGGCAGAAATGTGTTCCTGAAATGCTCTTCCTGTAAGTACAATGTGACCCAAGGAAAATCAAGTCAATCAGCACTGAACTTCCATTCTGAATAACCTACTACACAGCACTTTTAATGTTTTAAATGCTATTTGTCACTGTCACACTGGAAGAAAAATTGCAGATCACTTGAACTAAGTGGTAGCTCCCTTCAACAACGTGAAAAGCCTCTGAACTTCTGCTTTTATTCTGACCTTATAAGCAGTTTTCGGTGAGTTAAGAATTGGAAAGGAGGGAAAGAGCAGGGGCTGCACTGAGGCTTTCAACCCTGCAGGCAAATAGAAGGGCTTAAGGTTAGTAAAGGGATAAGCAGGTGTGAAGACCCTAGTGAAATGCTCGCTGCAGGTCCCTGGTTCAGTTGGTTACCTTGGCTGATTTAAAGATGTATTTCACATCTGTGCAAGACTAACAGTCTGTGGGCAGATATGACAGTGTTTGCCAAAGACTGTTAGCTGCCAAGTAAAGCATTGAGAATCAGACTGTGAAGGGGCAAAAAGAGCAAGAAAATTGATCGTGGCAAAACTTACAGACTGATTCTTGGAAAAACAAAGATTGGTAATGAGTGACTTGTGGAACTGGACATGAGCATAAGCTCACCTAGATGTGTGGTCTGAGGAACAACTGTGAAGGTGAGGAAGTTTACTTCTCAGGGTACCTCTGCATGTGTTTTTTTTCTGACTGGAAGCTGTGGGAAAATTTCCACTGAAACACAGAGCTCCAGTATTTCACAGCATCACAGAGTCACAGAATGGTTGAGGTTTGAAAGGATTCTGTGGAGATCTTCTGTTTCCACCTCACTGCACAAAGCAGAGTCACTAGAGCCAGCTGCCCAGGACCATGTCTAGATGGCTTTTGAGTATCTCAAGCCTTGCTGGGAAACTTGTCCCAGAGTTTGACCATCCTCAGGGTGAGAAAGTGTTTTCTTCAGTTAAGGCAGGTTCATGTATTTCATTTTATGCTCATTGTCTCTCATCCTCTCACTCATCTCTGAAAAGTGCTTCCTTATCTTTATTTCCCACCCTAGTCAAGCATTTATACATATTGATAAGATCCCCCAGAGCCTTCTCTTCTCCAGACTGAACAGTCCCAGCTCTCTTAGCCTCTCCCTGATAATTGTATTTATTTCATGTTTAAGCACATGTTCAGAACTGAGCTGTTTACTGTAAGAGAGACACTTGAGCCATTTGTGCAGCAATACGAATTCCTGAATACACTAAAATTTCCATATTATTTCAAAAAATAAAACTGAAAAGAGCCCCAAAATGGCTTCAAATCCTCTGCCTTCAACTCGTACTTGCTGAAGCTGTTCTCTGCCACTTTCTTTTTTTTAATGCTAGAGTTCTGTCATAACAAAATTTGTTGTTTTGCTTTTCTGTGAATTTGCAGACCTTGCACTGGATGCCATGGTGTTGGCTCAGAGAATGGTACTCAGATGGACATGCCAAGGGATGCCCACAGAGGTAGTGCCCACCATCTAGCAGCTTCACTGCTCTGGATACAGAGGCAGATTGTTTCCCCCTGTGATCAGACCTTTCCTCTTGCAGAGCACTCCTTGGAACTGATATATCCTTTTTGCATGAGTGCTTAGTTCTAATGTCCATCTGGTTTTGACTAGAAGAGTCCTCGGGGCAAAGAAAGAGAGACTATGGCTCTACTTATTTAACCACAATATTCTGATAAGGATATATGAATTTCCCATTAACATAGGAGCCACATACTTCTTTCTGCTTTATCCATTCAGTGCACATTAAATAATCAATAAAGATTTTTTTCTACTGTTGAAGTTAATTTTCTTCTTTAAACAAATAATATTACAGATACTTATAAATAGGACAGTGATTTCATTAAAAACCTATACTTTTTGTCTGTGTTCTTTCGGAAGTTAAGTATAAGCTTATTTTTCCATGCAGATTTAGGAATATTTTCTAAATTCTTTTTCTAAATATTGAACGTTTTTAATTTACCTAATAAAAATACCTGACATTTAACAGAAAGACTGTTTAATATTCTGCAGTCTTTAAAATGACTTTGTAGGTTTGAAGAGATTTTTATTCTCAGAATTAAAAAACTAGATAATTGTTTCAGAACAGCTTCAGTAAAAATGCCTGTTAAAAATGTGGTAAAATGTCCTTATCACTGTACTAACACACATATTATTTTCATCACACTGATTTTTTAAACTTTTCTCTTTAAAAGTTGTTTTTTAGGCAAAACACTCATGCACACATTTTTTATGAGTAACTCAAGGCAAAACTGAATGTACCAGCTAATTAAATAAGCATAATGCTTTATTATTGTTTTCCTTTCATGAGAGCTATCGCAGTGCTAAATCCTTCTGGAGACAAAGCATAACAGTATTTCTTTTACTGCGATATAACATGGTGGGGAAATACCTTTAAAAAAAATAATAATTCCTTGATGCAGCCCACAGAAGGTAGATATAGATATTAAAGCAGCTCTATTCAGCCTTAATTGTTTATTTCATTTTACTTTTCTGTTTTTCATAACTTCAAAATTCCTTTTCAACACTGAAAGAAAATACTTAACAGCAAAAACACAAATTAAGTAAATTGTTTTAGTACACATTGGGTTTTGTTTTGCTTTGTTTTGTTTTACACTCTGTCTCCACTTCCATTAACATGTTGAAATGAATCTTTAAAAAAATAAATAAATAAATAAATAAATAAATAAATAAATAAATAAATAAATAAAGGAGCTGTTCTTTATCAGGCTAATACTTTCGCATATATTATGTGCTTAGGTCATGCAGGTTAATTCAGTTTGCTCTTACAAAACTTTACTTCATATCACCTCCTTTCCTGAACTGAAAGTTATAGGACTTTCATAGACAAGGACTAAAAGGAATTTAAAATCAACTAGCTGAGAAAGTCAAAATGTTGCATGTTTTCACACTTTGTCACGTGGAGGATCTCAGAGCAGCAGTGATGGATTTTTTCCTAGGCTCACAGAGAGAAATGTGAATAGTTGTTTCAGCTTCAGTAATAGAAGTCGTAAATATAAGATAGGATAGAAATAAAAGCATTATGGTAGATGATACTACAGTTCTCACCTCTGGAGATGTAAAAATGTAATAACGATAATAATTACACCCTAGTTTCAAGCAGCATTATTTCCTTCTACTATCATCTCATACAGAATTATAAAAGCTTCTGATAAGGCAAATTACTCCTAGGGAGTTCACTTTCTGGAATATACACTGCTGAGTCCTTGCCAGACTAACAGGTCTGAGTCAGCCTTATCCTAATCATTTTATCCATAGCCTGATTGTCCATGTGCCTTATAATCTTGGATCTTGTTCAAAATAAATAATGGCAGTAACAAGCCACAGGCTGAACTTTCCTCTGAAATTTTTTCAAGACATCTTCTTGCATAAGGCAGACAACATCTGCTGAAGCAAACGACGAAGAAAATCTTGATGTTTAGGATGGAAAATAGGAAAATAAGGGAACATCAGGGCCATCACCATGATCCCACTGACACTACAGGGATTTCTGCCTAGATCTCCAGGCAAGCTGGTAATGCACTCCTTACCTCTGTGCTCACGTTCGGCACAACTCTGAGCTGGGCAAACTAATACCTCCATGGTTCCATTTCTCCCAGCCAAATGTGAACAATACTTCCTATTTAAATACTTTAATCTTCTAATAAAAGATTTAGCCACTTTGATTCCAGCTGGCATATTGCAGTTCAGAGGCGCTCAACACCTCACTGGTGCTTCCTAAGTATACAGATGTGGTGGTTCATACACCCATAGTCCTCTAGGTTCGACTTCTGCAGTTAGCCTGTTAATAATTTTAGAATTCAGTATTTCCACAAACATGTAAAAGGGCTCATTATTAACTTCTTCCTGGATGCTAACTATTACATTCATCTGCTGACCAGACTATGCTACATTCAAATTGCAGTTTGTGACACACTTTCATTACTTGTAGGAGGCCAAAGACCATTTCTGAGACATAAGTACATTTTCCAGCATCTGTGAGAATAACAGGGCACTCAAGAGGCGTGTCCCACAATTTGGAATTGCCTTTTATGTTAGCGTTATGTTGAAGGATGTCACATTTAATCATTTTTAATCCTTTTCAAGCTGCTTTTTCATATATAGACATATAACCGAAAATACAATGACATCCAACTGATGTTGGAGTAAATCAATTATCCAATTGTGCATAATTCAAACTCACCAGATTTATTTCTTTCTACTAGAGAATGTCTGTCAGAGCCAGGAAAAAATTTTATCACCAGGCTAAATTCATATCAACAATTAAATAATCATTTACAGAAATGGCAATTTTGCTTGCAAATAGCAAAATGACTCCCTGAAGCCTTTTTTTTTTTTTTTTCTAAATGTATCATCTTTTTCCTCTTTCATGTCTTTGTACATTTTTAGTTTTTTGCAACAAAGTTTTCTTTGTCTGGGATTATAACTAACTACCAGTTATCTTTCAGATGAAAAAAGCGCACAAAAACTATTTGCATTTGAGGTTGGAGAAGTATTTGTTTTTATTTGAATTGATTAGCTGTTTGTAATAAAACTAAATCTAAATAACTGAAAGAAGATGATCTGGACAGCAACATTCTTATTTGCCTCTGGTATCAGATCTGGATGAAGCAGGAGAAAAAAAAAAAAAAAAAAAAAAAGACTAAATCTCTAATGCAGCTTCCAGCTTTGCCTGAGTATGCAGGATATATTTGTAAATTTAGTGATTTGTTAGGATAGACTTGGGATCTCTGAAGGGAAAAGATATGGGATACAGAACAGGAGTAGGAGTGACTTGTTTGCTCAGGAAAGCACAGGACTACATGAACAATTACAACCAAAGAGGTTTCAGCACTAAGTCTCCCAGAGCTGCAAGTATTCTGTCTGCCTACAGCTATGAGGAAAAATATGTCAGTGCAGTGAGGCAGCCTCTGAAGGGAGGGGAATCTAAAAATGGAACACCATTTGTACATGATTATCTATTGTAAACTCATAATCCAGGCCATCCTTAATAAAAACATTGAGTTCATGCAGACCTTTCTACATCCTTAGGAATGTAGAGCTGGAAGAGAACTCTGAATCACTGTCTTGCTTCCTGTTACTTTGGGCACCATATTGCAAGGTATCTTTCATAAACTTGAAGAATATCCCAAAATCCTTTATGAAGGAGGTTACTATCACAGTCTCCATTTCACGGACTGAGAAACCTGATGCTTAGAGGGGTGAAATGATGAAGCCATGACCATCCAATAGCACAGTAGAAATGTTTGGATCAAGCCTGCTTTTCCCAAACATCCACCCATGCTTTAGCCCCTGGGATAATCAGGGGTTTCTAAAGGTGCTTTCCAGATATCAAAGATCAGTGTCCCTCAACACTAGTGTTGTTCATGTTTGCAATGTTTTGCCTTACTGATTTATGTTGAAAAGGACTCAACGCTCTGTGGTAATATTGGAGAAATTATTCAGCGCACATTTTTTTCTGGCATTTCTCAGAACACAGAATTGCTCCCAAAGTGACTGGCTTCTGGAAGCTATTGGAAAACAACACGAAGGCTTCAGTTTTTGAATAAAACTTTCCACCTGTCCTTATGGATGCTGAAAAATAAAGTATGCAATTTTGTCAATTACAATAGAAAATACCAGGGCCTTTACTTGAGTTGGCTATGTGTTAAATGCAGACCACCCCAGAATGTCTTTACACAAGAGCAGGAAAGAGATTACTGTTCATGGGGCTGGGACCTGCCAATCAGAGCAAGACCAAACGCCTGTCAGTCTCTCTCATATTTGACTTGGAGGCAACTCATATCAATATGTAGTCAGGAAATGGCTCTTTAATCACTGCAAAGTCTCTCCTGATTTTAAAGATTAAATCAGCCACAGGCTGCTTGGGTCTTTCTTTTTTTTTCTTTTTTAACTCCTCCAAGATAACTGATGATAACATTTGAGAATGATTAGACATGCCGCACGGCACAAGTGTACAGCTTGCTCCAATTTCATGCATTACAGGCCACAGTGCACAACACTGATCTCAGATAACAGGACATCCAAAAAGATCTGACAGACTTGTCTATGAATGATATATGAGGGGAAGACAACTTGAAATATATAATGAAAATAAATTACCCAATATATTAACAATGATCTTGTTGGAAATGCTGGAAGAGATGGGCCAGGAAAAGAGCAGGTTCTCCAGGAGGTCCCAGTGAGGTGGGATTCAAAAGGCAACTCCTGCAAAGCAGGGGCTAAAGGTGCTACTGCTCCAGTAGTACCAAGCAGGATAGATATATGTGCACAGAGGTATAGTTACAGCTATGTAAGTTTCTTAGAAAAATGTCACCTGGGCCATTCACTGTTGCCAGCAGCTCTAGGACAATATGTGACAGCCAGAGCAACCACCGACTGGAGTGTGTTTTGGTAAAGCATCAGAAGTAGGAGAGAGGGCAGAGGTAAAAGCCACCCCCAGAAAACTGGTACCTGGAGTAGGCCAAAACTGGTACTTCTGTGTGTCACAGTAGAGAAGCTGGCAGGCCAGGAACCATGCACCAGTGCTGTGATGGGAAACAGGAACTTCAGGTGGGAGAGAAAAAAGATCTGGAGGTGTTGGCTGATGCTCGTCTGAACAGGAGCTGGCAGTGTGCCCAGGTGGACAAGAAGGCCAACAGCATCCTGGCTTGTATCAGCAATAGTGTAGCCAGCAGGGCCATGAAGGTGATCAAAACCCTGTACTCAGCTCTGGTGAGGCCATTCCTCCAGTACTGTGTTCAGTTTTGGGACCCTCAGTACAAGAAGGACATTGAGGCCCTGGAATGTGTCTGGAGAAGGGCTACGAAGCTGGTGAAGTGCCTGGAGCACAAGTCCTTTGAGGAGCGGCTGTGGGAACTGGGGTTGTTTAGTCTGGTGAAGAGGAGGTTCAGGGGTGACCTTATTGCTCTCTGCAACTACCTAAAAGGAAGGTGTGGGGAACTGGGGGTCAGCTTCTTTTCACAGATAACTAGTGATAGGACTACAGGGAATGGCCTCAAGTTGCACCAGGGGAGGTTTATGTTAGAAATTTCTTCTCTGAAAGAGTAGTCAGGTATTGGAAAGGGGTTGCTCAGGGAGGTGATGGAGTCACTGTCCCTGGGGGATGATGTTGGTGTTAAAGGGATGGTTGGAACAGATGATCTTGGAGATCTTTCCCAACCTTCATGATTCTATGACTCTATGAGAGGACTTGGGCTATTCTTCAGATATAGAAGAATATAGAAAAAATACGCAGATGTATATATGAAGCCATTCTGTGTGCTGGGGAAAAGGAGGTGCGAGATACAGGGGAAGGCTGTACACACAGAATGGCTTCATATATACATCTGCCTACTTTTATAGCAGAAACACAGACTGTTACAGAGGGCAGGAAGGGGAAAGCACAGCCTAAGTTTTCTAATTGATCTGAATCATAGAATCAGACCACCTAATTCCAAGCCCCCTGCCATTAGCAGGGACACCTCCCACTAGACCGGGTTGCTCAAAGCCCCATCCAACCTGGCTTTGAACACCTCCAGGGATGGGGCATTCACCGCTTCTCTGGGCAACCTGTTCCAGTGCCTCACCACCCTTTTAGGAAAGAATTTCATCCTTTTATCTAATCTAAACACACCCTCTTTTAGTTTAAAGCCACTAGCCCTTTACCTATCACTACATTCCTTGACAAAGAGTCCCACCCCAGCTTTCCTGTAGGCCACCTTTAAGTACTGGAAGGCCACTGTAAGGTCTTCCCAAAGCCTTCTCTTCTCCATGCTGAACAACCCTTACTCTCTCAGCCTGCCTTCATAGGAGAGATGCTCCAGCCCTTTGATCAACTTCATGACCCTCCTGTGGATTCTCTCCAACAGGTCCTTAACGTTCTTATGCTGGAGGCCCCAGAGCTGAACACTGTACTCCAGGTGGAGTCTCACAAGAGCAGAGTAGAGGGGGGTTTCTGAATCAATTAATTCACCCTGAGGTGGCCCAAGGCTCCCCTGGAGGCTGGTATCTTGTTGCTTGATATGATAAAGGGACTGAAAAGTTCTTTCTGCCATCACAAAGCAAGTCGTCACAGGGACCATCAGCTCCTACTCTTCCCACAGTGATCTGGCTTGCTTCAAGCAAATAAATACTCATCAGCCTGACACACAGACAAATAAATCCTCTTGGAAGTTATTTTTCGCAAGTCCCATGTTTCCCTAATAATATGTGTGCCATGTTTCACTCACTCTTTTCCACACCTTTTTCTGTCTTATTAGATTTACAGTGGGAACAAGGTACTGTTGTGAAAATCTCTCACCCCACCCCTACCAGCAATTTTCTGTTCTTTACATGACATTTAAAGGACAAAAAAAGAAAATAAACAAACAAACAAAAAACTATCAGGTAAAATTTTACAGTGAATGTTTCCTTTTGCTATGAGTTTTTTCCCACAGAAATTGACTGTTCACAAGTTGTTGTTATCCAAAGACATGCTAGAGCATGTTCAGGCACCTCATTTCAACTCTGCAAATGCACAGCCAAATGGACTATCCTGTTCTACATTTCTGCCATTCAAGCACCAGTATGAAATTAAAGGGAGAAAAGGCAGGATGTGTTTTGTTCCTCAAGACTACTTGAAAAGACATTGAAATCAGCTGCATGACTCCTTTCAACATGTGTGGAGTGAGTCAGTCTGCACAACCTCAGTTAGAAATACCAGCGGGACTATGCAAGGGTGGGGGAGGTATGCACAGAAAAGCTGTAACTGCACATACACAGCCATTTTGGACTGATACATAAGAAGTAGCTGGAAACACTTTTGAAATACCGCAAGAAAAAAATGTCCTCAACTCCAAAGTTTGGCTTCTTGCATGTCTCCAACTATAGTTTGTTCTTAATTAATTATTCATTTGAAACCTCATGCTAGTATCAGCCTCTTACATATATTTGCTCTTTTCTTTAGAAGCTGCAAAATGTGAGCTTTTTCTCAAACACCAGTATGACAAGATTACAGGCTCACTTGGCATTCCACCACTGCTCCTTGCAGCACAGAGGTAAAATTTCACTTGACAAATCAGTCTCACAACTCTAACCAGATTCTAAACATAAATTTCCAAATAGTCCTGCAGTAAATCAGTGAGTACAGTAGGCTGTGCTTGTTGCTGTTGTCAAGATGCTCACTAAGAATTCAGGCTTATCAGCTAATTCACCTCTTAGATTCACCTGCTTTATTCCGAGTCTTTTCCTTAAAAACATGGAAAAAGAACACACTGACACCTCAAAATCAGCTCTTCAAGATTACTGACTTTATGTAATTTGAATAACTAACAATACACTCCGGATAGGTCATTTTTTCCATGAAATATCTCCAGCTAAAATGGAGATATTGTGTCTCAAGCCAGATTGGACTAGGCAAACATATGCCAGCCAATCTCCATAGCAGATGATGAATTGAAACAATTTGATATGGGGAATTAAGAGATAAAGATGAGTGAATAATCAGTAATGAATAAACAATATGGAATAGCCTACTGAATCAAGTTTGTTTCCTTATGCATACACATGGTTCTGCTTATGAATTACTATTGTTATCTCTTTTTCTAACTCTTTTATCTCTTAATGTATATGCTTAGCTCTTGGGCCATAGATTCCTTTTAAACCATTGTAAGCATTCATGACTTGGAATTTGCACTGGAAAATGGATTACATAATATTGTCTTTGCTCTCGTGCTAAATGAATGTGGTTAGTCTTTGAATTAACATTGTAAATGGTTCACTTTAAAGATAAGATATAATGTTAAGGGGTTTTGTGTGTGTGTATGTGTTTAAGAACTATTCTCAATATAATAGGTGTCTGCTAGAGATTTCAGAAATGGAATGCTGGTAACAGTATAAAAGTACCAGTAAATAACTCTTAAATGCATATACATATATACAAACTTCCTTACTTAGCTGTCAGTATGGAGATTGGATAAAATGCTTGGAATTTTGGCTTTTAAATCTCCTGAACCATGCGCTTTTCTCACTTCATCCTGCTAAATTTTGTGTTTGATTAGATGTGACAACTGCTGCTAAAAATACTGGAGTTCATGGAGTGACATTATAGCTCCAGTTTGCACAAAAGAGGGCCAAATTCAGCTCTACTCAAAAGATATAAATCCTTAAATACTTCACTGGAGTCAGGAGAGCTGGTCCAGATTTGCACCCTATGAGAACAGAAACTGGCTCATAAAGCTAAAGAGTGCGATTCTGTTGGCAGTCCTGTCCCACTTTTTCACTTGGGTTGCACTCCTGCCAACATGTTTTGCAACTTTGCTTCTTTTCTGGTATTGAAAAGCTCTAGAATTTATAGGAAGAGGAGAGCTTTGTCATTGCACCCACATTCACTTCCACTTGGCCGTGCATTCAAGAAGTGCCTCTGCACAGAAGATTCAAAAGGTCCATACCTGAGAGTTCAGTGCTCAATATCTGTATTGGTGAAGACTCAGTGCAGATAAACAAAAAAAGGTCAGTAACTTGCAAAATGCACCCAAGCAGCTTCCTGCTGCTAAGCTGCATTTTTGCATGGCTTTATTCCCTGTATCAATACATTAGGGTTTGCTTTTGGCATCTAGATGAGACTTGTATCTGAAAGTGGCTTCTTCTTCCATCCTATCTGCAGTTGGATAAAAATTGAGTTGACAAGAAAAAGCACTCTGCAGCACTTTGTTGCTGCTCCATGGATATATATATATATATATATATAAAAAAAAAAAAAAAAAAAAAAAAAAACTGATAGAGCAAGACAGAAGGTGATATCCGTGTCATGCTCAAGGTTCATCCTCCAATCAGGTAGAATTATGTTGTACCCAGCCTGCTTCCCTTCCCCTCACTCATGTAGTGGTCCATGCATGGCTGGGTCACTGTGGGGAGTGTAAGTGTAACCACAGGGTTTGTGGGTCAAGGACCCTTATGGCACTAAAGGACGTGGTTTAGTGACAGGACTTGGTAGGTCAGGTTGACAATTGGACTTAATGATCTGAAGGGTTTTTTTCCAACCTAAATGTTTCTGAGATTCTATGACAATTCCTTGATATCATCACTCAGACAACTCTAGGTGTCCCACTCTGCAGGAGGGCTAAGCTATACTCAGGTCTTTACACCAAGCAAGTGTTCTGCATTGGAGAAATATACAGACCAGCAGTAGTATCTGGACAGGGACAAATTTAGGGTTGTCCACCTCAAAATTTTAAAATAAATGATTCTCAGGTAATAAATGGGAAAAAAAAAAAAAAAAGTAATTAAAAATGGCTCTCAACTCATTAAGATTTGAGCTCACACCCTTGTTGCCAGCCTACTCTGAAGAAAAATCATTGAGGTTGTTCTTACAGCAAATTAGCAGCTCATAATGTCTGGAATGGATTCAAATGTCCCAATGGGATAATGCCATGCTTTTTTTAGCAAAATGTCCCAGACAAGAAACAGAACTATCTGGGTTCTTTACCAGATAGTTTATTCCTTTACCTTTACCAATATCATGGATCACAGTTCTGGTTTTGTGTAAGATACCAAAATTAATATTAGTTGTCTGCCACTGGTACACACATAAACAGAATTGTCTTTTGTTACCTTCCTTTCAAATTTACTAATGCTCTGTACAGAAGCTTAAACAATGTGTCTCAGGACTTGTCAAAATTCAAAGTGGAAGGAGTAAACAGCAACTTTAAGCTTCTGGGTATTTTGGAATTGCGCACAGCACACAATGACTCCATAGCTTCCATAATGATTTCACAAGCCTCCAGAAGTTCAAAGTGATAAATATAAGTAGCCAGACTATTCCACAGTTGTCGGCACATTGTGGTATCAAAGTTCTTTATTAAAATGAACAGCCATCAAAATAGAGGAATGAATTTTCAGTTGTAGCCCACAGGAATTTCTGCATCCAGATCCTATTAATCATTGGAGCTCTGCATGGAGTTCCTTGTACAAAACCTTTAACATTCAGCTTACTACGGTAAGTTATGACAAGCACGGGACCAGGGCCAAATTCTGCCCTCAGTTATATTTCGGCAGTACCATTAACTGCTGTCAAATTGCACAGCCACAGTCAAAGTCAGATCTGGTCGTTTCACTAGTACGTGGCTCTCACGGCACATCAGTTTCAATGGTCCATTTATATGCTTTAAATCCAAACACATAACAAGTGCTTGGATAAACTGGGAACCAAAATGAAGTTTTAGATGTGTCTTCTTACACTAGGAAGAGTTCAACATTTAGGTTTCTGCCAGAATACACAAGTCTGACACTATCAGATGAAGAAAGTCATGGGATATTTAATTACCAAAATTAGCTAGAGGGATTCAGGTTTTGGGTCTCGACAGAAAAACATGTGAAATATATACTGCATGTTTACATTTTGTGAACAGCTTCTCTTTATTTCTTCATAAGTTTTGATTTTTTAGTCATTCGGAATAAATATACTCTAGCTTAAAACATTAGTTTTGATTCCAAATGACAGAAGGAACCATTTAAAGTGTTGTGGTGGGCTTAAAAGATGAAATCAAGTTAGTTTTTCTTCCACAGTTGGCTAGAACTAATATTTGCTACCCAGTTTAGGTAGCAGTTTAATTTCAGAAAAAGTTGCACACAAAACATTTGTCCTTATGAAATATTCACAACTATTTTACTTGGCTTCTCTTCACTGGCAGGCAGAAGTGGTGGTTTAAATGCAAAGCTTGGATTTTACTGTACATCTTTACTCTACATGGACAATGGTGGAGATACACCTCTTTACAGTACAATCCAGACTTGAAAGCTCCAATTTACAATTTGCAACAGTAATTATGCACAAAATGAAAATATTGCATCTGTAGCCCTTTTACCACAAAGATCCATGCATGGTATTTTCTTGTTGA
The DNA here is from genome assembly GCF_011077185.1 of Oxyura jamaicensis. NCBI lineage: Eukaryota > Metazoa > Chordata > Aves > Anseriformes > Anatidae > Oxyura > Oxyura jamaicensis. Next base: position 108,119,333 of record NC_048895.1, read on the forward strand.
GTTCTCAAGTTAAAGCTCAACCAGTGAATCATCTACTGTTGCTTCTGTAACTTGTGTAGTTTGAAATGTGCTACTTTTTGGCAGTGAATTTCTGATGGCTAAAAAGGAATGTAAACCATACCCAGCAAGGCCAGATCTGCAAACTTAATGAGAGGTAAAAGGGCTGCTAGTGCTTCTGGGAGACATGGAATCTGTGAACTGTGTCAAAATGGAAATTGGAAATATAAAACCAATGAACTTTTGAAATTAAAAAAAAAAAAAAAAAAAAAAAACTTAATAGAAGCATGCCTATTGGATAAAGGCATATACATATATATACTCATGTGTACATTCATACAGTGTTAGACTCCATAAATTTCAAAGAGAATTGTACCAGCTTAGTTCAAACATTCATTTGGCACCTAAATTTTAGGTAGCTAGTGACACTGAATTAAGTGCTTAAATTCCCTTTACAGTCAAAAGGAGAAACGCAGGTGTGTTTGAAGGGCTGCAGAAGGAAAGGGTCTGTTCATTTAGGCAGACTCTATTCTGGAAACCTTCAAAGTCACCTGTCCTCTTCTGTTGAATACAACAGCCAGTGACACAGTTACTTTTGGAGAGCTACTTCTTTGGGTTCGTAAAATATAAATATAGGCTAGATGTCTAAGTTAGGCTAACCAGGTATAACATTGAGTTTTGATCAAGATAAGGAAACTAATTTAGCTACAGACTCCCAGTGAGCTGCCTGCTTAGTACATGAAAAAGAAAGCAATACATGACATTAAGGTCCAACAAAAATACCACTAATCAGAGGTCTATTTACCAAGACTATCACAAGGTATGACAGATGCCAGAAACTCAGAGATTCCAGGAGGATTAGAGCTGTAACTACATAATAAGAATATCTACATCTATAAACCAAGAAAATAACTTCTACGCAACTATGAGAACTCACTTTATGAACCATCCATAGTATCAACTGTAATTAAGTTTGTCCAACATTTCCCCCTCATAAAAGTGTTTTCAGTGGCCCAGAACATTACTAAACTTTAGCCACTGGAAAACCACTGGAAACTTCTTAGCCAAAAGACACCAAGGATTTCCAAGAGTTCAGCCAAAATAAAACAGATATTTTTGTCTACATTAAAAAATTAATAATAATAATTTTTTTAAAATGGCTGATTTTCTTCTTTCAGTAGTTGAACTCTCACCTTCCTCCTCGTGAAAAGACATAAGGACAAAGGACAGGTACTGTTTGTACCACAAATACACTTTCCATAATACACTCCCCATAAGAAAATGCCTCCTCCCAACAGCTCTGACTGTCCTCTGGGAGGGGTGGTCTCCCTTAGTGACTACAAAAAGTGTCCTCAGCCAGCTTAGACTATGCTGATATCAAAGTTTAGCTAGTTCAGATCAGACAAGTTGTACTATTTGATACACCACCTATTTTCAGTTCAAGTTAGCTTATAATAACTAGTTACATGGTTGATGGAAAATGACAATCAGTAGGTAAACTATTCAGAGCGTACCGTTTTGGCAATAGCACAGGTTCATGAAAGTCTTGATCACCTTCTGGATGCACCCACCTCTCCCTAGAGACTCTCCAGGGCATCTGGGCTCCTAATCTTATCAGCTCACTTACGGTGACTGTGCCCAGGTACTGTAAATATCCCTTTAATGCAGTATCAGTGTAAATATTCTAGTTTAATACAAAAGGCATAGGCTAAGCTGAAAAAGTTACTTCTGCACCTGGAGAAGTCTCCACACACTCAAAGATATTTGGGGTGTAGTTACATCAGCTTAACTTTTTCTATTTAACCAGCGAAACTTTCCCATGTCAACAGGGCTTTATCTTCAGGAAATCTAACTGTATAAGGGAATGTGAGTTCAAGGGGGTCTAAATTACTGTATGACCATCTTAAATTACAACTAACCCTGAATTTGGCTGAAGTGCATTGAGTACAGGAAGTGTTATAACCTTGTTTAGCTATGGTGCTGTTTCTGTCAGTGCTCAAGCCTAGCCTACCGGGGGATAGCACAGACAGCTCAAGTATGCAGGACTTTGGCAGAAGGAAGCCAGACAAAAATTGCCTTTAGTGGCGAAGGATAGCAGGGCTCCAGCAACCCCTCCCTGGAGTGCCACAAAGTGAATCACCAACTTGGCTCTCAGTTCTCCAGCTTTTACCACCATGGCTTTGCTCTTCCTTTAGTGAAGCAGGACAGGCAGGTGTCTTGTGTGCATCCAGCTGACAGTCCTCGCCCTCACAGCTTGATTTGCTCCTTCATGTAGCTCTGCCTGAGCACCTAATCCTGTGTTTAGGACACTGTGCTCTGTTGCTATGGAAGTTATTGTGATGTCAGATTTAACATAATGACTTCACTGTAGAGCTAGAGCTGGAGGTAAGGGAGAGATTAACCATGAGAGAAATCAGCAGTGTGGCTGTGACTACCTGATTGCTAGCATATATGAAGATATTCTCTGAACCTAAGGAAAGATCAGAAAGTAAGGAAAGACCAGAAAGTAGTCTGAGGAGTTTTGTTTTTCAGTTCCTCTTTGGATGACTTTTTTTTTTTTTTTTTTTTTTTTTTTTCTGAAAGACACAGAGTTTGCACTTGTACTTTTTCAGGTTTCTCAGAGCATTGCAGTTCCTTTTACCTCCTCCCATCCAGTCCCTCACACTTCCCAAAGTACATTTGTGTATATGGTAAAGCAAGTTAAAATCCAGAGTAGTTTTCTATAGCCAAGAAATCAGTTTTCCTTCTTCTTTGCTGGAATCTGGTGTTTAAGTCCTTATTGATTGTCTTAGTTTGTAGAAGTGACATCTGTAAGTCCCTATCTTGTTTGGTAATTTTCACTCTAAATCTCAGCTCAAATCATCTGATGATAAATCCCTTTCCCTCATCATTCTCACCCCATCTGCTCTCCCTAGGGAGATCTTTATTTTCCATCTTCCACGCTCATCTCTTCGAACAGAAAGGAAGCTGTCAGCTGCTGTGAAGATTTGTAGGGCACTAAATCTTATGCATTAAACCTTTAAATACATTTATCCAGGTAAAACATTTTGAAGCAAATATATAAACTCTGAAGGTTTGCTAGCACATGGCATAATGATTAAGCAACCAGATACCAATGATTTTCATCCTCTTTATTATCATTATTTACAGTATAAAATCTATTTTCCATTTATCAGCTTGCTTAACAAAAAAATAATAATAATAAAAAAAAAAATCTCTACTTAGTTTATCCTTCATCCCTTCATCAAGCTTCATCATCATGCTTATTACCGGAGTAATGGCTGAATTTAAAAGTCAGTAATTTTTTTAGATTAAAAAGCATGTAACATGGATTCTGACCCTGGCCTGTCTGTAAAACTTACAAATTAAATAGAGAATCAGAATTACCAAAGATGTTATTTTGATATTCAGGCCTTATTAGTCACCAAAAAATTACAAAGTGTAGGAAAATTGTTAAGGTTTTTCTCTAGATTGCAATTTCCTGAATCTTCTGAGTTTCAGTTGAAGGGCTGTACCAAATAATAGTATAATTATTTGCTCATCCAAATTCATTTGACCATTTCCTGAATATAATATGAATCATTCACCAAATTTGCATGCCAGGATTCCTGCCTACTGGGAGGTTTTAATGTCTGCCACTTTATCAAAAAACAAATGATTTTTTTCCCAAGTAGATTACTTTTTATTTTATTTTTCATTAATTAGGAATGAAAAGGTTCCATGTTTTTCTGATATATGCTATACAACTGTTAACCCTGTATTACTCACCGCTTTTTGAGTTGCTACTTGCAGCATGCAATTGGGCACTGGGAGGGTTAACAGGAAAATATAGAGAAGAATTTGCAAAAATGCATGAAAGAGACTATGAAGTCATCCAGTCCATCTTTTGCCAATATAGTCCTGTTCCCCACAGTATATCAAAGTATGAGCACTTTAAACAATCTTTCCTAAAATGAAGAGAAAGTATCTGAAGTTAACAGCCACAGGTGTGACCCCAGCAGGAGGAATAGGTGGCTTATGGTGATCCAGGGTAGCCCTGTGCAGCAGCCCTGCTGAAGGGTGTCCAGAGAGCCTCACTGAGACCAGCTAATTACAGCCGGATTTCTGCGTCCTGAAATGTATAGGCTTTCTCAGTCTATTCGTTCTCAATCTCCTCTCCCTTTGGGAGGAGCACCGGGATGTTAGCTTATTCCAGTTTCTGAAATATACTCTTATTTCCAGTCAGGCCTTTCTTGAAGCTGTCAGGTTGTGTTGTTAATTGCAAGTTGTTCTTTCTGGAGGGACAAATTCAGCAACCCTGCCCTATGGCATAGGAATGAACACACTGGCTTTGGCTCCTTAGCACCTCAGACAGACTTCTCTGCAGATGGCTACGCTGCAGAATCAGGCCTTGAGGTAGTAAGTAAGAGTTACCAAATTTAACTGCACAACACATCTTAGGTGCAGTGAAATAAATGTGGTAAGCCACCAATGATTCATCATTTACTTATTGCAGAAAACAAACAAGTTTTCTTCTGAGTCACATGCATGCTAAGAATTTTTTCCTTCTCAAGCAACAAATAAAAAACAACAGTGTTATTTCAAGGTCAGGTGAAAAAAATTCAGATAAAATAAGAGTTCCTTGAATCTTTGTTCAGATCGGGAATGTGAACATAAATTTCTCTGATGTTCTGAGAAGTCTGGAAACTTAATTTTCTACCTGATGCTGCTGCCGGGCATGTTATTGTGCAATTGGGGCCGCAGAGAGTGTTGGAGTATGGATACTCTAGGATGTATTAGGTCATTAGACCCTTTTCCTTCTCCCTCTCACATGTTGGAGAACCTGGGGGTGCTGTTAATAATAATACAAATATGTTACATTCAAAACTGAGCTGAGATCTGAGTTCTTGTGAAATCTGCCCACTTGGTCATCGCGTGCCAGCAAAAGAGGTTGTTTGCTTTCTTAAAATGAACAGAAAGGTTCAGCTTAGTTCTGGAGAGAGGCAATGACACAGGAAGGAAAATAAATAAATAAAGGGACAAGTGAAATGATGAAAAGAAGGATTGGAGCAATTTAGGAACATAAACTGTTGCTTCTTGCAATGAAAAAAAAAAAAAAAAAACAAAAAAAAAAAAAACACTGGTTTAAACCTACATGCTTCATGCTTCTCAGCTTCAGACTGTGAATTTTATATGGATTCTTTTGCCTTTAGTTTCAGAAACTGACATCTGTATTGCCTACCACAAACTTTAATTTTAAGCAGAGGTGAGCGCATTGCACTGAAGAGGTGGGTGATGCTTATCACCCCATGAAATTCCATTTGGGTTTTACTGAAGGATGCTGAAGAAGAATAACACGTGAAGTTGTCTGCAAGTTTACATGACAAATTCTTGAAGAACAATGAACTTCCAAACTCTATTTGAAAGTCCAGAACTTTTTCAGTGACTCATTCAGTATAAACATGAGAAATGAGTACCCAGAAATGCAAAGTCCCATTTGAAGGCAAAAGAGTAAGGCAATAGGGATAGGATTCATCAGAGCAAATGTACATACCTCTAGGGCACTAATCTCATCCTAATGCAAACAGTTAAAGGTACATATGATGAAGTGCACATTAAAAGTGCTAGTTTCCTTTCATTAACTGTAAAAGAAGTCCATATGTAAGCACTCACATTGTCAGTATCTAAACTTATTAATTTAGGAAGAAAGGGAGAAAAAAGAGTATTTGGAGATGAAGGAAGGTGCTGAACATTGAGTGGAGAAGAAAAGTGAGAAACAGGATACAGAAAAGTTTTTAGAACTTCTGTAAGACTGCTGCCAGACAAAAATAATGTCACAGGGTCTCTGCTAATGAAGTCTTTAATATCTACAGATCCAGCTGTCTCCCCCAGAAAACAGGAAATGAAGAGCAGTAGCACAAGTAGGTAGACCCAGTTTGTTCTGTTAATGCTGATGCCAGAATCATGAGTGGGCAGGTGGGTGGTGAAGAGTGATGCAACCTGACTGGATAAATTATTTTTGCTCCAGGTGCAGTGTGTTGCCAGTTGTGCAGTATTGTGCCCAAGCAATGCAAGTCTAGAAGACAGATTAAATAGCTCAAATGCAGCCCCGAGTGAACATGATTAAACTACTTCCAGACTCAAACTTATAAGTCTCCATTCCGCTGATGGGCTGGAACATGTGGATTCACTGCTCAGGTCTTTGCTAGTCCTGGAATCTCTGCATCTGGTCAACATGACCTAAATTGCACCATCTGGATACTTCAGAAAGAGCAATGCTTCCCCACTCATAAGCAACACTTTTAGACAAACAGAACTTTGGGGAGGGGGGGAAGGAAGGGAACAACAGGACACAGAAAAGAAGTATAACACTAGCTAGGAAAAGTTGAATAATTAACAGCTGAAAAAAACTCTTGTCTTTCAAGATGCTGTAGTAATGGCACTGAGCCTTTCTTTCTTCTGTAGTGAGGACTGGCTACTGATGAAGTTGTGATCATACCTTCCTTGTTATACCACTTCCAGCCCTGTGACCAAGCTAGGAGGCATACATGAAATTTCCATGACTTTTACTACTGAGCTTAGCTGAAATCACCAGTCAGGAGACACATGCAAGGACCAAGAAAACAGAACAGCTCCATTTCCTGCCATGAGAGGGCTGCTGAGATTTTAACAGCTTTTCAGACAGGGGTGTAGCTCAGCACAACTAGTCACAAATAAGAACAGATGGCAATATTTTCTCCAGGAGGTAAAAGTCTTCCTGTACAGGTTGCACAGAATAGGTTGTGCTTCAGCTCCTGAACAGGACTTCTCTGGGCTCAGCCTCTTGTCACCATTTCTCTCTGACAGTGACACACTCGTTCCTCTTCACCAAATGGAGCACAGAGCCTCTAAGAGCCTTATTCCCACACCTCCTCCTGCTCTGTGGTCTTTCTCGGAGCCTCTCACCCTGCTGCAGTCTCTTGCCCAGACATTTTGAAACATATTCAGCTGCACTACCAAAAAAATCACAATGGAACAAAAAAAAAAAAAAAAAAAAAAAAAAAGTTCCAGAGAAATGTGAATAAGGCCTTTATCTATCCAACCACCTTCTCACTTTTCCAGAAGATGCTGGCAATCTGTTCCTCTCCTTCAGGGCATTTCTTCTTCTTTGGACCTACTCATGGGGGAACTGCTTTTTACCTTCCTGACAGGCCATAACAGTGTCAGCATGTTTTCAAGCAGGGCTTAGGAAGGGAAGACAAACAAGGAGCATTGAGGTGGTGAAGGGAGGGCATTCAGGGATGCCTGAAGGAAGCATCTGAAATGAGTGAATGAGTGTCGTTGTCCTTCAGCTACTTCAGCAACTGGTGCAGGCAGCAAGAAAAGCCCCTGTCATTCCCCTGCTCTACCAGATGCACATCACGGATGGCACATGCAATGGCTTACCCATGGGAGACTCCAGCAAGCCCAGGGACTGAATTTAAAAGCTGTGGGTGGCAGACAGTTTGGATTTTAATGGGAGCCACAGATAAATAACTGGACTCGTGACTCAGCAGTTGTGACACAAAATGGTTTGCAACAGTAAGCAGAGAGCACCAGCCTTTAGAGGAGCAGCAGGTACACTGGGTGTAAAGTACAGGCTGGCTCCTGTAACCTTCTAGATGTCATTGGAGCTGCTGGAAGAGAGACCAGGTTGGGCAGCAGGCCCAATACCCAGTGCCACACGCCCAGCTTGTGCCGACATCGGTGGAAGTTCAAGGCACTTAACACCTCCCAGGACCCAGCCACAATAAAGACTTCCAGAAGGAATCTATCTTGAAAACAGATCATGTGCCATTAAATGTAGCATAGATGCAAAAAGGGCAGAACTGTGCATGTTGCAAGATGTATCTTCTTTAGTGCAGTATCCCCAAGCTATCAGCTTATTCACTCTTGGCTCTCTCTTTCCACTGTCTTATCTGTTATGATGTTGGCACAGAGCTGAGTCCGGTGGGACAGCAGAGCTGGAACAAAACAGTAAATGTTCTCCAGGTTTTCTTTTCTTACAGAATTCCCCAACTCCCAACCTACTTAAGGGGGAGCCATGAGCTAAAGTAAAATTATAGTTTTGTCTTCTTCTCAAGCCAGATATGTCCAAAGGGAATTCTGCTTGCATTGTACTTTTTCTCCAGAACGACTACCACCACCACAGCACCTTGCATGGAAAACAGATTCTTTCTGTTCCCTGATAAAGTTTCCAATTAACAAAGGTAGATTAAATGAATGGCCTTCATTCAGTTCAGTTTTGCTGTTCTTTACCTGTTGTTCTGCACACTGGAATTATATATTTAATCTTTTATAGCTGGTCTGAACATTTATATAATGTTATAAACTCTGCAGCTGCTCTGTGTGATCTGGCAAAGAAAGGAGAGAGTATGTTCAAAAAGAGAAAAAAAAAAAAAGAAAAAAGAAAAAAAAAACCTTCTAGGTCCCCTTATTTATTTTTAGAAATGCAAAGTTTCTAGTTAACATAAAAAGAATTCTGAATGAAGCAGCCTCAATTTCAATGCTTTTGTGGCTCTTTGAATTGTTTGAAAAAACGCTTTATATTTTTTTCTAGAAGGAAAATTAAGCAAGTGTTACTTCCTTTACAAGGCACAGCAAAAACATCCAAGAAATCATGGTTTTCAGAGATCTTCTTTGTTCTTTGTGTTTTAATGCCCCAGAGTGCTCCATTGTGGTACCACAGACAAAGCATTCTTCTCAAATCAGGAAAGAGTATTTAAATATGAAGGCACAAACATGTGATCCATCCAATGGATGCCATATCCTATATATGAACAAATACCTTGCATCCATATATACTGCTTGATACGCACATATGAGATATGGCCTCCATTGGAGCTCAAATCCATCCTTGGTGCTAAGAACTGATACAAACTGAACCTCCAGAGCTTGATACTTTTCCCTTGTATTTCATCACTGTATTCACTACGGGTCCATAAATGTGCTTCTTGTTTGTTAATTCACTTTATATGCAAAGAAAATCCCAACGAATGTTGCCTTCTCTTTTACCGTGGTGGCAATAGCCATAATAAATTACTACATGAAAAAAAAAAGCTTTCATTTTCTTCCATTATATTTCTCACTAACAGACTGGCCTTAGTCGGTTTTGGTAGAGGTTAAAGATGCTCAGTATGCCACAAGGTTGCTGCCCTATGGCAGAAATAGAGAAATCCCTTTTAAGAAGTAGGACAAGATCTCTGGGTGCAGAACAAAATGTGAGATGAGGATGTAACTCAAGGCCACATCTCTGGTCCTCCAAAAAAATAGTTCAATCAGGCAAGAAATAAAGCAGTCCCAACATCTGCTCTGCGTCAGGAGGAACAGTGGACTATGTAATGGTCTACCTAACTTGACATGACCAGAGCACAGGACAACGTGGGCCTCCTTCAGCCCTGTGGAAACATTCTGTCAACACAGGAGAGCCAGGAATGAGCAACAATAACTACAGCAGCTGGCAGTGGGGTGCACTGCTTCAAGAAGCTCCCACCTTCCGTTCCATTTGCATCTCTGGAAAAAGGCACAAAGACAGATAAAAGAGTAGGACAAGAGAGTCATAAATGACCTGTGAACAAAGTGTTTAACACAGCAGAAAATAAAGTCTGAGTTCCAACGTCTGAAATGCTGGTAAACCTTCTTGTGGATATTCAGTGCTCTCTGACCAACGTTCACAGGAGTAGCCTAGAGGAGAGAGGGAGTATTCCAGCAGAGGCAGTGGGGATTTCATATTTTTTTATCTAATTATGGCATTGTAGCTGGAGTCTGGTCTCATGGGAAGTACAATGGAAGATTAAATGGCAGCAAAGTTCATGCTACATCCTTTATCTGCTTATGTCCAGATCTTCTCTCTCACATATGAGTTGTTTGTAACAGTGCTGAATTAAAAAAAAAAAAAAAAAAAAAAAAAAAAAAAAAAAAGTTGAGTGAGGAGTGAGTTGAGTGTGAGGAGAAACAAAAAAAGGGTCAGCTGGACTCAGCTTGACCTTTTTTTCATAAACTAACACTTGTGTATTTGGGAACAATGAGCTAAATATGGACTTCACTCAAACAAAGACAGATTCAAGGTTAAGGGGGAGGCTTTTGTTGTATTATGCAATGCTCTGGGATTGTCTATTGTTGGTCCTTGCTGTGCAGATGTAGCCATGGCTGATTATCCCTACTCCCAAAACTCTTTACTCACCCGCACTGTTTGGTTTCCAAGAGAATGATTCTCTAGTGACTGATTTATTTCTGCAGAAATGCGTATGTGAAACTAACCTATTTTACAACTGTTCTGCATTGCGCATCCTCTACCCCTAGCAACAGGCAAAAATGGTTTTACAGAGGATACATTACTCCATTGTATGGCTTGTTTCTTTTTTTCTTTTTTTAATGTACATATATATATATTGTGTATCACGTGAAGAGTTTATATTATGTAATAATACTTCAGTGGACATGAGGATACAATCCAGAATAAAAATTATGGAAGAAAAATTTGCAGTGGGACATCCCTTAATGTCACTGAAATGAAAACAGAAAAGCAAGTTTTATAATGGTCGACAAAAATCTCAACATGAGCCAGCAGTGCGTGCTTGCAGCCCAGAAGGCCAACTTCATCCTGGGCTGCATCAGCAGAGGAGTGGCCAGCAGGTGGAGGGAGGTGACTGTCCCCCTCTGCTCTGCCCTTGTGAGGCCCCACTTGGAGCACCGCGTCTAGCTCTGGGGCCCCTAACACAAGAAGAATGTAGGGCTGTTAGAATGAGTCCACAGGAGGGCCACAAAGATGATCAAAGGACTGGAGCACCTCTCTTATGAAGAAAGACTGAGAGAGCTGGGGCTGCTCAGCCTGGAGAAGAGAAGGATCTAGATAGACATCGTTGCAGCCTTTCAATACTTAACGGAGTTTTATTTAAAAAAAAAAAAAAAAAAAAAAAAAAAAAGATGGAGAAGGACTCTTTACTCAGGTAGGTAATGGTAGGACAAGGGGGGATTGTCTTAAGGGTGGTGAGGCACTGGCACAGGTTGCCCAGAGAAGCTGTGGATGCCCCATCCCTGGAGGTGTTCAAGGCAAGGCTGGACGTGGCTTTGGCCAACCTGACCTAGTGGGTAGCATCCCTGTGTATGGCAGGGGGGATGGAGTTAGATTATCTTTAAGGTCCCTTCCAACCTGAGCCATTCTATGATTCTGTGATTCTATGATAATGAAATAGCCTTGAGTTTCTGTACTGTTTATAAAATTCTATATTAAATTCTAAATTTGGTATAGTAGGTACCAAGCAGACAGCTCTAAAGTAATGTAAAAAAAAAAATACTAGCACTGAGTACACATTATATAATGGGACAGAAGAAGGGAAAGATGAAATTGAGGCAAAATGTAGGTGACAAACATTACGCTTTATAAAAAGAGAGTCATACATTTTTTTCCATCTGGATAAAATGGCAGCACTGTGTTTCAAATAGAGTGAACTGAGTAGCTCCCAAAGAAATTAAAGGTTGGTCCTATAAGTGTTTTGTGTTTGCAAGATGTTCTTTGAGAAGAAAAAAAAAAAAAAATGAAAGTGACACCCTGAGGCTTGCTAACAGAAAATGTTACTGCAAAGTTGCATCACAAGAAACAGTATGATAACTGCAAGATTTGAATACTGTGCAGAAACTTTGGGGAAAAAAAAGGGAATGGGGTGAAGATGGAGGATATCCTTTTGCACACAAAGAACAAAGATATATTTTCTCTGGAAATCACAAGACAGCAAGAAACAGATCTGAATACCTCCTGTATTTGGTGAAATGAAGAGCAACAGAAAAGGGGATTGTCAACACTGCAACATGCTATAAAATGTCTAGTAAGAAGGAAGTAGTAAATGATAATTTCTGCTGGCAAACATCTGAAAAACACAAAGGGCAGGATCTTCTGGAGATGAGTAATCTGACTAACTATCAGCTGGGATGGGGATAATTCAGTAGATTTACAGCATATTTGGAGGACAAATGGTTACTTCAGAAAGCAAAATGTGATAGATAATGAGAGGTTATTTTAGGTTATAACTGAGAGAGATCAGATCAGGGATCATTGAGTTTTCTTTAAACAACCCTGTAGGGTTACACAAATCTCAAGGAACTGGGAGATCTTTGGGGAAAAAGGAACTGGAAAGCAAAGAAAATGTTTTTTGAATGAGGGTGGAGAGTTCAGAAGCATGCTAAAAGGTTGATATGGCTCCATCAGGAACTCCTAAAAGACCCAAAAGTCAAAAAGGAATCACGTTAAAGCTGAGATCCAGAACAAGAAAATAAGGATGGGAACAAAAAGCACACAGATAACATCAGAAAAGCTATGGTATGAATATCCAGGAAATGAACAAAAGCTAGCTACACATTAGAAATCAGAAGAAGGCAGAGATCCACTGCTTACCAGGAAGAAAACCCCATTGAGGAAGTCTAAGGCTTCGTTGTTATACTGTTTGCAAGAATTTTTAATTATTTCAACATTAATCACATAATTAATCAAATCTTAAATCTCAGAAGAAAAAATCAGATCTTAAATCTCAGAAAAAAAAAAAAAAATGAGAGGTCAGAAAGGAAAAAAATATGGTTTGGGGTTTTTTATTATTATTATTTAAAAAAAAAAAAAAAAGTGACATACTATTAAGTTCTTTGCTAAGAACTTAGATAAAGCAACCTCAGAAACAGTGGTGAATTTTTCTGAGGATTCATAGATTCAGAAAATTCTGTCCTTTCATAGTTTAAGTCAGAGTTACAGGACCAGGGAGCACATTTTTCAGTCCCAAAATAATTTAAAAGCATAGAGAAAGCAATTAGGGTATTAAAAAGATAATCCCGTAGGTGTTTGAAAAAGAAATCATATCAAGCTCACCAAATATCCTCTTCTGACATGATTGCCAACCTCCTGTATATAGGGATGGTAGGAATAGTCCCTGCAAGATGACCTGATACAGACACTACTTCTTATAAGCAAACTAGGGAAGTAGAGTGTAGGTAAAACACCCATAAGGTCTTATACATCTACTTGGAAACCCTATACTAAGCAAACTTATCAATAACTAGTAGGGAACTACTTAAAGACGGGTACTATAAACACTACATCATACATGAATGACACCAAGGTGAAAAGGTTGACAAGTGCTTGGGCTACAAGCTCAGAATTCAATGTGATCTTGGGAGAGTGAAGAAATACTCCAAAATCAACAAGACAAAATTCTTCAAAGACAACTTGCAATAGCTCATGTGGAATCCAGGCAGCTCGGACAGCCAGGGTGAATTGCTCTCTAGGGATTCCTGTGTCTCTGCACTGCAAATAGATGAAGCGCAGGGAACTGTGTAGACAAAATGATTAGCTTTTGAGTGGTTTTTGTTAGGTGAGATAAATTCCAGCTCAGAAGAACTGAAATGCACAGATATGAAGTGGAAAATATTTGTGGCTGGGCAAAAGTTCAGCAGGAAAGATCTCAGAATTACTGTGGATCACAAATTCATGATGAGACAAACATTGTGTTTTTGCAGGAGAAACAATTCTTACTCTAGGCTGTACTAAGAAGATTGTTCCATAAAAGAAATTGGAGTATTTATTTACCCCTTTCTCAGAATTGACAAGGCCACATCTTAAATCCCTGCTCTGTTTTACAGAGAACAAAGAATCCAGAAGGGAGAGTTTCAGAAAACACCACCCATTGATAGTCCCTTCAAGTTTGCAGCTGTATACCTCTTTAGCACAAAACCTTCTGTCAGCTGCATGATTTGTTTAATAAAATATTACTGAATATTAAAGTGTTCTAGTAAAATAATTTATGTAACAGAGAAAACTGGTGTTTGAACTGTGGAAACCAGTTGTAAAGAGGCAACCTTGGCTTCCCTACACAGGAAAACTTCCTCCAAAGGCTATATTTACCCTGCTTGAAAAGTATCTGGCTAACTCCAGAGCTGATCTCTCCAGCTCAGGGAGAAATCTGTGCATGCAGATGTTGCAGATAGGGATGGGATCAAATTCTTGCTCTGTGTCCTTTTGAAACAGAAGAATAGAGATTGCAGGCTGCAGCTTTCCAGATCTGTCAGACTGGCATATCTCACCATCATTACACTTGCTTTACAATTGCTGTTAGAAATTATTTATGCCATAGCATGAATTCTGCGGGTGAAGACAGAAGTCCGAGTATCCTCAGCGATGTGACAAAATCTGCTCTCAGCAATAGTGGAGTGTCTTACAGCTGGTCCCTTGGTGGGGTCAGCCTAAGGCCAGGGATATGCTTTGTCCAAAATTACCCATTCATCCTGCTAGGAAAAAAAAGGGGAACAAGCCATCTAAACAAGGTAAGGTTTTTACTATCCCAAATAGAGTTCAGCAAGTGGACTACTGCCTGCACTGGAAAAGTTAAAGAGAAAAGCAGTAACTGGGAGGAGGATGCCTGATGTTGATGACATTACATATGTCATCTTGAAGAACTGGTGAGGGAGCATTAATTGCTTTGACACATAAAAATGCTCAGATCTGAAATGCTGGAATTGGGTGGGAATCTGACCAGAAGTTGCCGTATTTTGGGTTTGTTTGGATTTCTTCCAAGGAGCATTTCAGAATTTTGCAATCAAAGTAAAGAGACTGTGAAATATCTCTCTTAACATACTGATGGCAGCCATTCCCTCTGTGAGACACAACTGGCATAAAAAGCACTGCAATTTTGAATTATTCATTAATTATCTCATAAAAGCTGCTGAGAATACACACTGTGCCAGTTCATCAGCTGGTGTAAATCAAGGCAAATCCAGTCCTTCTCTCTATGAAGCCCACTAAAAACACAAAAAGTTATTTAAATGACATTTTTGCAGTCCAATTTTTTTTTTATTTTATACAGCCAAAATTCAGGGTAAATGAAATATTTGTATATGATGTAAAACTAGAGGCAAGGCATGCTATGGCCTTTAGCTCCCCTTTTTCTCACCAAAGCTTATCTCACAATGAAGGATAGCAGGACTGGCACTGTGGGGCTAATCTTGCTTCGTGGGTGAAGAGTGCAGGAGCTCTCCTTATGTGTTTTTACAGCAAGTTCTGCCACGTCTTCTGCTTCATGGGAGCAGTGGGAGGCTGCAGATTTTTTGGGGAGTCCTCCCTCTCCATTCTCCCAGGCATAAGGGATGCTTTGACTTTCAGATAAGCTTTTGTGTTTTATCTCAAAGTACAAGCTTTCAAACTATACAGCTGTGTTTTTTTTCCTATTAAGTAATTATAACAATCATCATCATAAGGTGTCTTCATAAAAATGTCCATGCATTTTTACTAAAAACCTGTTAGTTGAACATTTCTCCAAGATCCATACACAATAAGCTAGAATACATATAAAGAAGATAAAGTAATTAAGTTATTATTCACCAAGGCATTCAGTCACATGCCAGAGTTAAAATGCATGAATTTACTGCACATTTTGTATTTTAAAATATAAATTCATGCACGTGAAACACAGACTTTTAACAGAGAATTAGTAGGAGACTGTTGCAATGACTGTGTTCATAGATTGCTAGATGCATACTGGAGTTTAATCCTCGTGTAAATCTAAAACAGCTTTCCCCTCTTAAACTGAATTACTCTCATTTTACACCATGGTTCATTACTTTAATACAATCAGTATGCAAAGTTATATGCAAACCTCTTAGTTGATGTAAATCAGTTTCCCATATATCAGTGCCTCTCCCCTAGAGTTTTTTTCTGTTGGGCTGACCTTTCTCCTAGGAGGTAAGCTCTTATATATTTGCATATTCATATTGTACAGTCTTTTACAAACAAATAATTTAAATGTAATACTTGTCAAAGATGCAAGAATGTGAGTTAAATTCTTTATAAAACAGCTGTTCTTCTAATGCTGAGCTGTACACACTTTAGGCACTTAAACAGAACATCAAGTACTTGCCAAAGAAAAGAAAAAAAGTTAATATAGTTAATATACACTTTCTATTGCCACAGACCTGTACAACATATATTTTCAGTTTATGGGAAAAATTTTCAACAGATTTTTTTTTAAACTAATGGTTAATAGCGATGATTTTTGCAGTGCTCTCTGTAGCAACACATTTCCTAACATGTGAGTAGATGAATTAGATGGCAAGAAAATAATTGAGGCAGAATTTGTGGCTGTAAATCTGTGAATAAGGATAATAAATGCAACGGCTGACAGGTTTTGTTCTTTTCTATGCTGTTTTCTAGCGAGCCACCTTTTTCTTCCTGGAATGTAGGAGCTGCAGTTGTTTTGCACATTTCTGTGTAAATTATGCTGTTTCATTACAGTAACATACAACCATCACTTTAGAAAACTATGACCCATGCAACTTGAGGGTGTGTAATCACATATTACCTGGCCAGAAAATGAGTGAAGGGTCTAGGATAGACACCAAGCCCTGACTGTTGACAGAAGGAAGGAAGAATAATCAGTATCACACTGACAAAAAGACATCTCAAAATTAACCACCCTGTCTAATCTCAGTTGGTCTTCTTGCTTGGTTGTTGTTGTTTTCTCATATAGAATATCAGCCTAAAATCAAGCATCAAAATGGAAATGTTCAAATTAAGACTAACTACTAAAATGTTCTTTCATTATGTTTATTTCTATATCAAGTCCTGGAAAATGGCCATAAATTCACAGTTATTTATAGGAAGAATCATGGATTTTCTTTACTCTTTCTTTGTTGTTGTGAACTCAAGCTGTATCTTCCAGAAATGCGCCCAATGTTAATTTTCACTCCATGGAGGCTGAAGCATCTTCATTCTCTAGCTTGTGTATCTGTATGCATCTGTACTTCCTAAGGCCTGACATCACTGGCGCTAGAATGATTAAACCTTTTCAGAGCCTGGCCCCTCATTATGAATAGTTTAGGGAAAGTTAGTTCATCTTTCATCGATCTGTAACTTGACACAAGTAAACATGTAGGAAGAGCAGAGCTTGCTGGCACAGGCTGTGCCCTTCCACACATTGCATGGACTATATAAGGACAAAGAAGTCATATAACGAAAATCCTAACCGTAATAATTAAGATTAGTAAATCAACTATGCAAAGGAACATAAAGTTCAAGAGCCTTAGAGACACTGGTAAATATTTCCCCACCCTCCCCATCTTGCTCATTACTGAAAATCCATGAGAACTGTCTGACTGGAATGCTTTGGTTTGAAGCCTGATTGAATCTTGGACAAAATGCTGCACAAAAAGCATTTTCTTCCAGCAACCTACCAATCATGCTAACAGTTGTTGATTTCAGATTTATCACTCCTCTTAAGAAGTGAAAATCTCTATCGTTACAGCTTCCAACACTAACAAAATCTGCCAGAGGTAAGAGACATAGTGAAGATAATTAGGACTGAAGGAATTTGGTTTTATTTTTAATGAATTTTGATTATGTATATATATGTTTATTTCCATATAGGTCTTCCTGTTTTATTGACAGCAATCTTTCCACCAGCAGTAAGTAACAATCTTGTATTTTAATTGTTCTTGTTTCTTACTAGATCAGTTATACAGGTCACAATTCATAACCAATTCATAAATAAAATATGATTTTATAACATTCAGTTCTGATAGCTTGCCAGATAAGATTTCAAGAAAGAATACCAGTTGTCTACAAGTGTTACATTTCATATGTTTTCAACTATCCTTCCCCTGTAAAATTTCAAATGTTAGTGATGGCATTTTAAAATTTGTTTTAGATGGAAGGAAAAAAGTCAATGATCATTTACAATTGCAGGTTCAAATATAATCTCTACAAACCTTTTAAATTGAAAGACTAATAAAATTGATTATATCATTTCTGATTGAAAGTTCAAATTAAAGAAATGTAGCTATAAAGTTAAAAACATAGAGCTAGATGACCAGATTTTATAAAAATTGGTAGAACCCATTAAAATATTAGGCTGTAAAATTTTCCCTTTGACTTTAAAGTGTCCTTTATTCCAGTTAAAAGTGGAGGAAATTCCCAATATTTTCTCTGTGTAGAGATATACAGTGTAGTTTCCAAGCGTGATTTTGATTCTTTATGAGAAAAATACATCAATAAGGCACTGAACTGAAACTAGTGGGGTTATGTTTTGTTTTTTTGTTTGTTTGTTTTTTGTATATTATCAAAGTACTTTTTGTATATTATCAAAGTACAAATATTATCAAAATGTTTTCAGGTTTCTCCTTTAAAAGTTTACAAAATTTTAAAGGTAATGTATTCCAAATCAAACTCTGAAACCCAGCCCTAATTTGGCCTCTCAGCAAAGCATCCTGTTGTTATAAAATTTGAAGAGTTCTTCAGCTCCCTCTTGTTTCATAAACGGCAACTGCTATTTTTTTTGCTAAGTAAAACTCATGACAAGACCACCTTCAGAAAATATAACCATTAAATAAGACAAAAGAAATCATTCCAGCTTTCTGATTTTCTCATGAAAATGTCTGTTTTGATGCCACCGCCACCCAGAAGAGAGAAGCGGTAGAGACTGTATAAAACCTTATTATTAGCTTATTAGTATTACTTGGAAGACACTAGGATACTATAGTGATGCTTACATCACCTTAAAAAAGACGTAATGTAGATCTTTGTGTGACCTGAAGTGACCAAATCCCAAGATAATAGTCTCTCAGAGCTGCAGTTTGGGTTATTTTATTTTGTTTACAGATGGTAGCATTTCAGTAAGATTTTCCAAAGAGAAAAGAGCTATTTTAGCATGCAAAGTGTTTTGGGCTAGGCTCATAATTACCTCATCCAACACAGATACAAAAGCAGCTATGATGAGAAGTTTCACAATGTTCCTTGCACACAAATGCTTCTTTTTTTAGCTGTTGTAACCTGGATTTTTCTTAAGTCACCCGGAGCCCAAACTTCTCTGAAGTCCCCTTCCTTCTCTTACAGATGGGTTCATTTCAACAGTTTGACACAACACATATGAAGATGGTGAAAGGCCTGGAGGGGAAGACGTACGAAGAACAGCTGAGGTCACTGGGCCTGTTCAGCCTGGAGAAGAGGAGGCTGAGAGGAGACCTCATCACAGTCTACAACTTCCTCGTAAGGGGGTGTCGAGAGGCAGGAGACCTTTTCTCCATTAACACCAGTGACAGGACCCGCGGGAACGGGGTTAAGCTGAGGCAGGGGAAATTTAGGCTTGACATCAGGAGGGGGTTCTTCACAGAGAGGGTGGTTGCACACTGGAACAGGCTCCCCAGGGAAGTTGTCACTGCACCGAGCCTGTCTGAATTTAAGAAGAGATTGGACTGTGCACTTAGTCACATGGTCTGAACTTTTGGGTAGACCTGTGCGGTGTCAAGAGTTGGACTTGATGATCCTTAAGGGTCCCTTCCAACTCAGGATATTCTATGATTCTATGATCTGTTTTGGACAATTGTGTGACACTGTAAGTTCATTTGTTCAATTCTGAGTTAACGATTCAGTAGAGGAATCCTCTCTAATGCTGAAAATCACATTGACTCTGAAAGATACCTAAGTAAAAAAAAAAAAAAAAACAGGAGGACGTGATCATGACCTGCAAATGTTTGCTGAGCAAATCACTCTATTTATCTCCACTGTGTTACTACTTCCACATTTAAGTTCAGTGAGACACAATGGAGCCCAGGAGAGGAATGAATTTCTCTCTCCAACACGTGGTAAAATCAGCCTGCAATTCACAATATATAATGGGAGGAGACAGAGCTAATTCCAACCTTTGAGCACATACATACAGGGGGCCCAACAAAGGCATTTCTCTTTTATATTTGAGTTTGATCCTACCTCACACATCTCCTGTGTGTAGGACTGCCAGGAATGAGAAAGAGCATTTTGTCTCTTCTTATACCCTTATCAAGAAACAAGTAATGATAATTAGATTTCAAGTTTTACCAGTAACTCATCTGACTGCTGGACCTTTCCCCACAGAAATGGGCTCTGTACTTAAAAGAGAAATTAAAATAAAAGAAAATCTCCCATGTTTTCTAATCATTTGCAGCAACTAAAAATCGAAGATCATTATAAACATCAGGCTTGGCAGCATACTAAAAACTCTTTCCCCTTCTAATATAGCTGATGCTGGAGGGCTGATCCATTGGCTTCTATTTTGGGAGGTGAAAGAAGGTAGTCACTAGAGTGCTATTAAAAACAGAGTTTCTTCAAGACATTTGCATCACTTAAATGGGTCATAAACAAAGGCAGAAGCAGTATTTACTGTGCTGTTAAGGTAAACAAAAATAGAAACCCACAGGTAATTATGAAACAGATTGAGTCTGGCAGGTGGGTTCCAGCAGTCTGGTTTTGATTTCCAAACGAGGGATTAGAGCCAAGCTATAGACCTGCCATAATAAATTAACTATATTCCCATACTTACATGGCTTGTTTCTTTTCACTTCTACTTTCATTTTACATTAGCAGCATTTGGCGCTCTGATCTAGAAACAAGCCTTCTTATTTCTTAATCACCTCTGAGCCTGAAGTTGGTTTCATGGTGGAACTACAGCCACTGCACAGAGACCAACATGGGGCCATCCTGCCAGGCCATACCTGTGCAGTACTGACCCCAGGACCAGGCATCCATATGCCGCTCACGAGAAATGGAGAAGCTTCACTTACATTCTTAAGAGGAAATGGCTTGTCAGTGAAATAATGAGTCCCATGAGCAGACACTACAGGAAAAAAAAAAAAAAAAAAAAAAAAAAAAAAGAGAGAGAGAGAGAAAAACACCATGCAGATATTATGACAGGACCAAAAGAGTGGTACCACTCAAGGGAATTGAGCACAGAGGGTCAAAGAGGAGGGACTGGAGCAAGTTTGTGGAATATGTTTAAAAGTGAGGAGTGTGTTTGATTTTACTTTTTATTGCAGTCTAGAATACTAGCTCGCATGTTTCTTCAAGGGATGTTCTCAGTAGCAGGCACCAAAGTGCAAATGTTTTGCGCACTGCAGAGCAGTGACTGCTGACCACCACACACCTTTGGAGCAGTTTGCATGTGAGGAAGGAAGATGTCAGTGGCCCAGTATCTCTGGTAGCACAGCCTCCACATTGGTATAAACCCCCTGCTGACTGCCAGAGCTTTGACCTGTGTGCCCTGCTGGTACCCTTGCTGCCTCTGCCCAACTGCAGCTACAGTGAGGGCAGGCATGACTACCTACACTGCAGTCACAACTCCAAAATGAACTCCAAAGAGCCAGAGATGCTTCCAAAAATGGGACTTAACAGTCTTGGAGCTCTGCTGTGCCCTTGAAAGTTTTACTCACTGGCCTTTTGGTGGTGATTTTTTCCTATATATTTTCAGCCAGGGCAACAGTCTAACTCTGGGATACAAGGTGAAAAACAGCAATCCTGTACAAAACAGTAGCACTGAGAACAAATACAAGTTACTCAGATTGTGAATAACCCAGGCCAAAAGAAGGAGCAAAGGAAAGGAGAACAAATATGATTTACCCTTTCAACAGAAAACTGACGTATGATCACTGAGCTGAAGTGCCTGTTGCAACTTTATGTACATCTGCTTTGATTTCTTTTGCTTAGACCAAAATCCATTAACAAGGCCCAAGAGGTTAAAAACTAAGAAATGACAGAAGTGAATTACTACTGCCAATTTTCAGTAGTAGAACAATAAAAAAGCAGAAATAGTGATATTTTTTTTAATTTAAGTTTTATTGCAGTTTCAGATTTTAATGGATAAACTAAGCTTTTGTGAAGACTTTGCCAAACATTTTGTTTCATTTCTAGTTTCAACACTGTTCTTTTGGTATGCAAGTATCAGAATTCAAAATTGAGTTTAAAAATACAAATACATTTCTCATACAAAGTATGGTTTCGATCAAGAACATGTAAAATGATTAAGCTTTTAATGCAAAATCATCTGCAAACAAAGTATATCATTTAAATCACAGATTAAATAGTGTGATGGGATACAATTAATGTGTTTTTTTAGATTCTTTAATATAAGGAAAAATGCAGCAGCTTCTTAGTGATTTTTTTTTTTTTTTTTTTTTTTTTTTTTTTTTTTGTGAAAGTAGCAATAGTAAAGGACCTTGAGAGAACACCAAAAGTAAGCATCCTCCTTGGAAGGAACTCCAGCTCCTTGGAGACCCACATGGCTCAGCACAGCCTCTGCAAATTTCTTAGGCTTTAGAAAGGAGCAAAACTTGGAAAATGATAATGTCATACCTGTAGACCTTGCTAACCTACAGTCCTTACAGCAAGCAGAAATAACAAACTAGGTAGGAACTTTTTAAAGTACCCATCAGAACCAGTTTCCAAGACTCCTTATTCACAAAACCTTCCAGTCCCACATTTCCATTAGTTACTATGGCACCAGCAAAATTCCTGACTGACCTTGGTTGATGACAGCACAGTGCCAGACTGCTCATCATGCTTCACAATATTGTCCTGTCTTTCCACAAACTCACACAATCCTGTTTATACCCATTTACCATCTCTTGTGCAACACCTAGACTGTAAACTCTTTGAGACATGGAGCATGTCTACTGCTGTATTTCTACTGCATCCAGTACACTGTGCTGCCAATCCACAATTACACCTCCTAGGTGACATGATACAAATACAGACTGTGGTCAACATTGCATTTCCATTAAAAAAACATCATGCTCCTACTGCATGTGAAAGATGAAAGATAGAACATATTAAATCAATGCTGAAAATACATGTTTTTTATTACCTAAAAGTAGAATGATTATCTTATTTTAGTAAAGAATTCACCACTTCATTCCATTTTCATTGAACTACGGTCCAGGAAGTAGTCAAAAATAATAAGAAGAAAAATAAAAAAGCATGTACTAAATCACTCCATCTGGTATACACTAGTACAGGTTCTTTGCCATCTTCATTAGTTTTGCTAATGACTTGCGCAGTGAGTTGGAACTAAACACATTTCTTCTTTGTACCTGAGCCTGTTTATGTTTGAGGAAGAAAGTATGACTAATGCTAATTTTGCTTGTAAAATCCAAAGCACTGTATTAATACGTTATTGTTATTTAACAGCTATAAGTGTGTTAAAGGAAAAGAGTAGAGCAGTAGAGCAGAAATTTGTTCCTCATAAAAGGAAAGAAAAGTCCTCTTTCCAGAATGGAGCTCCAGCCTAGCTCTGTCCGGTGATCTTAATAGTGATGGTAGAATATATGTTGGAAACCTGCAATGCCCCAACACAGAAAGTTTTATCCTACCTGGAATTAAAGGAGAGGAGTTCAAATTTTCCACTACAGTGTACACAAACCACAAGAGCAAGTTTTTGCTTCCTGGTGCTCACAGCAAAAGAAGAGTGGGGAAAATGACCGTCTCAACACTGAAAAAAAGGCAATGAGTTATACTGCAATGCATTTTACTGGTGTCATCCAATATCACCAAGAAGAAATACGTAGCAAGTCTGGACCAGGCAGGAAAGATTGTTTGTCTGCTTAGAGCGTTAACAAAAATAAACAGAGTTGTAATTGCTAAAGTTTAACAACACATTTCTAAGGTGCTATAAATTTATCTGTATGGGTTTAATCTACATGTATTTGAGATTAAGAAATTGTTCCTTGTAAAAATACTTTATCTTCACAACTTAACCCTGCTAAACATGGTGTTTTCTGCATCTCTCTGTAAATCTCCTGATACTGATTGGCAGCATCGGTAAGGCACACTAGCAGTCCCCGGATCAGGAGGACCATTCTAATGGCTGCAGTCAAAAACTTTTCCAAAGTATTTATTCCACATCTGGACACATTCCAGGAAGATTGAAACAGTGTGAAAGTATATTTTTTTAAGAAACAGGTTCTCCGTGAATTCAGGCTTCTTAAACTAAGGATACATAAACAAGGAATCCATTGGGAGATTCATTATGAAAAGCTCAGACAAATCTATAAATGAATAAGGAGATGAAATCTTCTTTAGCTAGATGGAAACAGATTTGAGCTCCTTCACAGTCACTCTGTTATGATTTTCCAGATCTCCCTCTGTTCTGTGTGAGAGAGTTTTATCTCCTTGGATAAGCAGCTTCCACACCTGTCATCTGATGACTAATGGCAGGCATCTCCCTAACCTTCTTGAGAGAGCAAATTTTACTGCAAAAATGATATACTAAATTTACCTTCTTTAAATATATATATATATATATATCTTTGTTGTTGAGGCCTAAAATAACTATGAAATATTTTAAATGGCCTGTAAGCCTGCTGTTGGAAGCAAGTTTCATTTTCGCTGACAACACTTTAAACTTCATCTGTAACAATTAGAAATATATATCCCAAATTGTAGCCTTTCACTCATGTCTGCTGTAGTTTCTCTGCTGAAAGTTTCTCAAGAAACAGATTATTATCAGAGAATTCCCACTTAACAAAGCCAAGACCAAATGTCTGAATCTTGCTTCTGTGGTGGTTTTACCGTGCTAGGCAGTTGAACACCACAACCGCTCTCTCACTCCCCCTCCTCAGATGAGGAGGGAAAGAAGTAAAGGAAAGAACAACTCACGGGTTGAGATAAGGATGATTTAATTAAAGAGGGAAATATATATATATATATATATATATATATTATTAAGGAAATATTATTATTAATTAAACAATTCAACTAAAGGGAAAAAAAGGAAAGGGGAAGAGGGAAGGGAAAGGGAATAACTAAACAAAACAAGTAAAGGCTATGTGGAAGTGCAGAGGAAAGAAATTACTCTCTACTTCCCACAAATGAGCGATGCTTGACCACCTCCTTGAAGCAGGGCCTCAATGCACGTAGCCGGTGTTCGGGAGGAGGACAGACATTTTCGCAACGAGAGCCCACCCCTCCCCTCTTCTTCCTTTTTCCACCTTTTATTGCTGAGTGTGACATCATATGGTACGGAATATCCCTTTGGTTGGGTTAGGTCAGCTGCCCTGGTGATGTTTCTTTCTCACTTTTTGCCCACCCCCTAGGAGGGTTAGAGAGAGTCCTGATGCTGTGCCAGCACTGCTCAGCAGCAGACACAACACCGGTGTGATACCACTGCTGTTCTAGCTACAAGTGCAGCACTGTATGGGCTGCTGCAGGGAAAGTTAACATCCCAGCCAGACCCAGTACAAATTACTCTTTTCCTGGTGAGGGAACAAAACTGAGTGACAAGTTTTGGAAACTTAACAGAAGCAAGCTCCTCACCTGAGCTAGTGTAACATTTCATAGGTGCTGCTATCTCACCTCATTCAGAAGCAGGAGGTGCCACCTCTGCACTGGTTGACGTAGCTGAATTTAAGAGCACATTCAACCCCACAATGAGCCTGGCTGGACCAAGAGTATATGCACAGCTCAGCAAAATAATTCAACCTCTCCCCCCCCCATTGCTATTACATACACATATAATGTGATGAGAAAGACTCTGTACTATGCATTATATTAAAAAATTATTTCCATTGATATGAATTTGAGGCAATATATTTAGCTTTGGAAAATATATCTACTGTAGAGAATGGAAGGTAAGAAAAAGGTTGGTCCTTGAGCTCACGATCAGCACTGAGTAACTCAGAACCTAATTGAGACTACTCTGGCCTCGTCGCTGTTTGAAGAATTCATTACAAATGTTGTACCCCTTGGTCCCATTCAGAATTTAAATATGTCTCTAAAGACATCAACTCTGTCAACACAACCAAAAATCTATGTATGAGTGTTTATCTCTCTCTGTAGCAGCCAGACTGCAGAACATTCTGCAGATCAAAAAATTCACAGAGATCATTTGGCTTACAGTAGTTTTATTTGCAAGTTATTATAAATAACTCCAGGGGAAGGGGAAGAGAGAGGAGAAAAGCAATTACTGACTTCTAAAACTACATTCTTCTCCACTCCTCAACAGTCAGTGATGAGTTGAATGGAGCTCTCCAAGATTACCGGTGCATCTAGCCAAATTCCTACGGACCGTGAACATATCTACACTGGTAGCAGCCCTATTGTCTTTCTGGGATTAAGTGCTGTAGGATATCAGGTAGGCAAATGAGACCACATCTGACAAGTTGTCATGAGTGTCCAGTGCTTAATGTCCAGTGTCTTATTCATTTCTTCTTCATTTAGGACATGAAAACATGTGAAAGCAAGTGCAGAATAATGTTGACAATTTGATTATCTTCACTGAATGGTTAACAAAGATGTGATTACAAGCTTAATTCTTTCTAGACCAGAGCTAGCAAGGGAGAGAAAATAAACCCTGCAGTCAGAAATGCAAGAATAAAACAGGAGGGGAGTTTGTTGTACTTACTTTCTCCTGGGCAGGTTTGGATGGGGGCTTTTTTTTCCTCCTAAACATGCAACTGCATCAGATCCTGTCATCAACAGAGCTTCACCAAGTTCAGTATATGGCCACATGTCTGCAGACTTCATCTGTTATTTCCTATAGGGAATCTTTTTTAAACTTTAAATATATAGAAAATAGGCTTCAGTAGTTCTACTGTGTATGTTTTTCTCTTTTTCTCTTTTCTTTATTTTGAGGGGGGGGGGGTAGGAGGACAAGGAGATGGCAGACTTATTTCACATGTAGTTTGGTCGAAAAGGGAAAAAAAATGCAATGCTTGAAATTAAAGTTCTGACTGCAGCTTGGGAAGTTTACTTTGCAGGACAGCATGAGTGTGGGTTTATTTTACATTTCCCAAAGATGCATTCTCCCTTGAGGAAATGCTACTGAATTTGCATTCTCACAAAGAGCCTTCAGGGATCTGAGTTGAAGTTGCTGAGATATTCATCTTGAAATGAGGCAGAAAAAAACAAAAGAACACTGATCACATTTCACATCTGGGGTAAAAAAAAAAAAAAAAAAAAAAAAAAAAAAAAAAAAAAAGCCATGCCTTGACTGCTGTTCTCAGTGTACCAGACTGGGGCTAGAGGGGAAGGAGATAGAGTAAGGATAGCCTGGATGCCTGTATACAGGGCTGGGAGAGGAGGTACCACACAAAACAAGGCTGACTGGGCAGCAGGGTGCTGCCCCCAGAGCCAGTGAAAAGGTGAAGGATTAAAATGTAGTCTGATTTAGCTATTTTTGAGATGAAATGAGACACTTGAAAAATGAGTTAATTAATCATTCCCTTAATTCCCTGCTACCCGAATGTCCCATTTTGTGCATGGATGTTGTCTTGGAGATTAAGAGAGGAACAGAGTAGGTGGGCTGGATATTGTGATGGGGCATTTTCACTACCAGCTGGCAAAACAAGCCAGTCAGGACTAATGTGTGAATGCAAAACTAAAGGTTAAAGGAATGGTAATGTTTAATGAAGGCAGTGCTTAAAAGTTTGTTACATCACTGCTCACTAGAGAACATGCAAAGCATCACACTACGCCATTTCCTGCACATGGAGCAGAACAAGTCCTTGCTCTGCTTCAACATTCACACATGAACATGTTATTACATGGCTTCACCAAAGCCAAGCAAGGTTTGATGCCTGGGCTGCAAATGTTGGTCTTCCTGGCTTTGTTATCATTAACAGAGCAGAGATGGCTTTGGAGAAGCATTCACAAAGTAACTGAAAAGAGCGTCAAGTTACAGGTAGTGAAAAAAGCAGAAGGGGAGGAAATTGAGTTAAATATGTAGCGTAAAGCATAAATCATTTGGTGCTGAGACCTCTGCATCTCTATTTTATACAGTTCAGGGGTTTACAGGGGATTAAGTCAAGGCTAGTTCCATGGACCAAGCTTTCCTATTGCACATTTGGTCTGAAGTTGTGTGAAGAACTCATGATTGGTTTGGATCCCTATGTTCCTCTTACGATTCAGAAAGTCCTTAGTACAAACCTAATGCAGTGGTTCCAGTTTATTCTCCTCCAAAAGAAATCACAGTATAATAAGACATATGCATATGAATCCTGCTCTATGGGTGGAAATCACATGCAACAAATTCGACAATCCAGGGAGTCACTTGCAAAGTCCAGTGTTGCTTCAAGCCAAAATGATAAAGCAGACAACAAAAATATCATTTGAAAATGTACCACCCTTCACAGTCTTTCAGTTGACCTCACCTGTTCCTATAGCAATGTTGCTGAAGGACCAAAAATAACCAAAGGGTCATAATGTTTTGCAGATTGTGACCACAGTAAATATGAAAAGCTACCTTTTGGATCACTGGAAATGCTTTTTGAATAGTTAAGACATGATGATTAATTAACTCATTTTTCAAGTGTCTCATTTCATCTCAGAAATAGCTAAATCAGACTACATTTTAATCCATCACCTTTTCACTGACACCCCTGGCACAACCTTCCTCTCTTGACCTTATCTTTTCAACTTCCTGCTAAGATGTGTGTTCAATGAAACAAAAAACTGCCTAATTTTCTAATTCAGATCCAGCTCTTTCCCTATCACAGCCATCAGCTAATTTCCTTTAAACATCATCATATAATCAAAGAGGACCCTGGGGACCAGTGTCCTAACCCTGTCTTGTCTGACAGACAGAAGATTCCGTTCTTACAAGTCCAAAGCTCAAGGCTAACAGGAGTCCTTCAGGGAACTATATTCATTTTTTCCAAGCCAGTACCAGCTCCAGGTCACCTATGGCACCAACAATAAAAATAAAAAAAAATAAATAATAAAATAATTTTAAAAGACTTTTCCTGTTGCTCTGTCAATACTCTTTAATGTTAACCTGAAGGGAGTACCCATTCCTCACACAATTGAACTAATTACCAACAAAAGTGCATACGTGCATGCTATTTTGTGAGCTGAACATTTGACCTCCTTCATTGTTGCCCAGTTTACTTTGGACAGAAATATCCAAGTTATTTGTGTTTGGCCAGCTCCCCCCTCCTAGTTCCTTCAGTGTTCTAACTAGATGTTAAAGAACAAACTGGTAAGCTTCACTGATGCAGCTACTTACCTCTAAAACTCAATAATTAATCCCAAGTGGATGACAAATGCTATGCAATTTATTCTCTGCTTGGCTGCAGCTTGAAGAAGCATGGACTCTGAATTAGTGAGCTCTTTGGGTTCAATCTGGAAAGCATATGTTTCCCTTCCATCATTCAATCCATCAAAATGCAAAAAAGGCCTGGGAAAGGCACATGGCACATTTTGATATTATTCATTAACATTAATGTCCTTGTTATAAAGATATGTTTTATTTGCAGGTAACAACAGCCTCACGGGCATCTGGGAACACTTTGAATGATTGAAAAAAAAAAAAAAAAAAAAAAGGAAAGAAAGAAAAAAGAAATTTGGGTCATAACTAATGATCAACATCCCCTTTTAATCAAATGAAGCCATCATAATGTGTCAGTCCTCTGGGGGAACAAGGACCTTTCACCTTGCTGGGGCCTGTAGAGGCCAGCAGTAGCTCTAAGCAACCCTGGAAACTAGCCTTTTAGTTTAGAGAGAGGAAAAAATGAAGTCTATCCATCAACATGTTCACTCATGACACCAAACATATAAAAGAAACCAAGTGAGGTTGTGATGTTGCTTCCCAATTAACTCATGCATTTATGAAGTACCCATTCAGGGCTTTCCTGATACCACTGTAGTTCTCCCCTGGCACTACTGCTCGGTGGCCATTGCTCTGACATTGAAGACTACTCTCAGAACAGATCCTTGATAAAAAATAGAGTTCTGCTGGCAGCTCCAGGGCTTCATGTAAATGAGACTCAAATAGCTACCCTGAGGTAAAAAGTAGCTTTTCCCCTTCAGTGTTGGATCTTCTACAAAAGGAAAGGCTTGTCAGGTATAAACTTTTCAACTTTTTTTTTTCTTTTTTAATCAATTAGCAGTATTTTTCTAAATAGCTTTTGAATGGATCTGGAAACAAAAGCACAAATAATTTATAAAAAAAAATACACCAAAATAAGAAAGATAAGAAATTGTTTGTTTGTTTAATTGCTTTTCTGATAAAAGCAATTTGCCATTATTCTGCTCAATAATGGTAAAAAATAAAAAAATAAAAAAAAAATAAAATAAAATCCCTGATGTCTCAGTGCACTTCACACAGAAGGAAGGAATGACTGTCCTACAGGCTACCCAAAGAGAGGTGGAGTGAACACACTTTGGCTTTTCCTGAGGCATCAGAGAAACGGGTTAATTAAACACTGTCCTCCATATTTTGCTGTGAGATTTTAGCTAACTGTATTCTGGCTTTTTTCACTGCCACTCAGAGTCCCTTCAGTGAACTGTAATATTTAATCTTCAGTTTTGCTCCAACTAGAATGACTCCCTAGATTTGTGTGAGAACCTAATCTATATCTCAGATTGCTCCCTGGATAGTCCTTCATCTATCAAAGAAAGCAGCCTTCTGGTGAGAGCTTTCCTATTAGCTTACCCTGAGACATGGGTATGGGCTTTTAAAACACATATTTCTATGTAGCTCAATGCCCCTACTGCTGCATCTGAACACTTCACATTCTGTAATAGCCACTTTCTTTCTGTAAGTTGAGGCTCAGCTGTCGTCACTATTTGATGAAAGAGATCTAAGCACACACAGAATTGTAGAACAGTTGGAAGTTGGAAGAAACCTTAAAGATTATCCATGAGCAGGGACACCCCCCACCACACCAGGTTGCCCAAAGCCACATCCAGCCTGGCCTTGAAGACCTCCAGGGACAGGGCATCCACAGCTTCTCTGGGCAATCTGTGCCAGTGCCTCACCACCCTCACAGTTTCTTCCTTATATCTAAAGTAAACCTACCCTCTTTTAGCTTTAGGCCATTACCCCTTGTCCTATCACTCCACACCCTGACAAAGAGTCTCTCCCCAGCTTTCCTGTAGCCCCCTTTAGGCACTGGAAGGCAACTGTAAGGTCTCCCTGGGGGCTTCTCTTCTCCAGGCTGAACAATCCCAACTCCCTCAGCCTGTCTTCGTAGAAGAGGTGCTCCAGTCCTTTGATCAACTTTGTGACCCTCTTCTGGACCCTCTCTAATAGGTCCATGTCCTTATTTTGGGGGCCCCAGGGCTGAATGCAACCAGGTAGACTCTCACAAGAGCAGAGGGGGAGAATCATCTCCTTCAACCTTGTAGATACACTTCTTTTGATGCAGCCCAGGATATGTCTGGCTTTCTAGGCTGCAAGTGCACATTGCCAGCTCATGTTGAGTTTTCATTCAACAGCAACCCCAAGTCCCTCTCCAGAGGACTGCTCTCAATCCACTCATTGCCCAGCCTGTATTCATTCTTGGAACTGCCTCACCCCAGGCACAGGACCCTACCCTTCGCCTTGTCAAACTTCATAATGTTCGCAGAGGCCCACCTCTCAAGTTGTCAGGGTCCCTCTGGATCGCCTCCCTTCCCTCCAGTGTGTTAACCACACCACTCAGCTTGGTGTCATCTGCAAATGTATATATATATATATGTATTTATATATAAAGCATGTCTCTCAGTGAACACTATAAGGCAACAACTGCTGACAAAAATGCCAGCCTTTCCCTTGCTGAGGTTGCTCACATCCAGTACTAGAGGTCCCCACATCCATAGTGGCGGGTGGCTCACCAGAGTGCTCATGCTTGCACCAGTAAAAAAAGGATATTGCTTGTAGGAAAGATTTCACCTCATAGTAGCCATTGCCTATCTTAACATCTTGATCAAATGTAGCCTTAGGGGCTTTCCCAGCATCACTGGAAGGCCTAGCAGGGCTTTAGCACTATCTCAGATAGGCAGAGTGCCTTTGCTAGTCACAAGGCTTTACAGTGTCAGAGGGTGAGCTCACCAATAGTATTTTTA
This sequence comes from Oxyura jamaicensis, assembly GCF_011077185.1. Taxonomy (NCBI): domain Eukaryota; kingdom Metazoa; phylum Chordata; class Aves; order Anseriformes; family Anatidae; genus Oxyura; species Oxyura jamaicensis. Next base: position 108,150,924 of record NC_048895.1, read on the forward strand.
TTATACTTACTGAAAAATGAAGCAGTTCCCAACATTATCAATAATATTCGACCTGCCTCAGACTGCAGTGAGTCGGTGCAGAGACCCCCTCTGCTCCCTTGCCTATCCTGGCTTGTGTTTGCTTTCTGAATAAACTAAGGGACAGGCAGGTCTTTTTAGGATTCCTTCCCAAGCTATTGCATTTGCTCAGTGTAATATTAAGCATCCTGTCAGCACTGTGTAAGCTCACAGTGATTTTAGGTTAGGGCTTCTAGTACGGGAAGAGAAGCACAGTATGGGAGTTTCATGTTTGGAGGAAGGGATGAAGTGGCAACTGTTGAATTTGATAGCTTTGCATCTGGCACAATTTCTGAATAGTGGTGCTTTCTAACAGTCCCCTTAAAACCACTGATTTGGAGAGAAAGTACACAGGCCTGCCCTCACGCCCAAGGCACTAAAGCCAGTTGGCAGGCCTGCCGTCAAGACTATTATTGCTCTTGAACACTAGAAGCCTCCTGTCCCAGGATATTGCATTTACGTACGTCTCCTTTCCAAACTGGAAATGTTTTTGAGTTTCATTCCGTGCCTGTTTTTTGTTTCAGTTAGAAACTCAGGAAATCAAAAGAAGAAACATTTAGATTTTGCAGCACTCAGCAGAGACAGAGGGCCTGACTGGAAAAGGACAAGACGTGGTAGCAAAGCTCACAAATTCATTAAATTCTCCCAATTACTCTTCCAACTCCCTGCTTTTAGATCATGAGGACAGCCGTTTGCCCACTGAGCACTTTCAGCGTAAAATATCCCACAGGAAAAAAGAACAGATGTATAAAAATTTGCTCTGTGGAGAGAGAGAAAAAAATCTGTGGCTGAGTGAGAAAATCAATAAACATTAAAACATTGGAGATAATTGCAAAATGATGTTTGCTTTATTTAAAACCACTCATTTTTTTTGGAAATTAGTTCTGCAAATGTTGCATATGAAGGAATAAGCTTCCCCATGAGCACCACTGAAGATGATGGACGGGACTCGGAAAGAACGCACAATCATGTTTTCTTCCTCCCAGAGAGAGGGCATTAATCACACGCTCCTCCATAATCCTCCTTCCAAGGCCCCAGAAGGAAAGGGAAGAACCTGTCATAGCTCTAAAATTGGACTTTTCTGGTTTTCAGCGTGGGTGTTTCCACTGGGCCTGTGACAGAAACACTTCTGAGCACATCAGGGGAAACTGAGGCTGCATTTCTGAGCTAGGCTTATATACAGGGCTTTTCCTTGTCCCCTTCCCCATCCAGCACTGTTTTCTTTCTCTTTAGTGACTTCCAGGCTGATATTTCAGAAAGAAATCATCTTTATAAACTATCTGACCACATTTTTGGCACCTCCATTTAAGGCTTCAGTGAGTGCTCCAACCCAAAGACAAAGAGATTGATGTGGGCAAATGGGCAAGGCAAAGACCAGGCAGAGAGATTGTGTGTGTCTATGGGACATACCACAGCAGTGTGCCTGTTCACACCATCCCAAAAGGGGTTGGGTTGTGAGTTAGATGACACTACAAACCAAGATACCGTCTCCCCAGTGTCCATAGTTGGTGCATTTGGAAAAAGCTCAGCTCTGTGATTCTAGTCCCAGGCTGAAGCAACAGCATAAACAGAGTTTTCAAGAGTGGAAGAAGGCCACTGGAAGAGTGTAAGGAAGGTTTTGATCTGTAATACACTTGAATATTTTGAAGGTCTCTATTAAATGTCTGTAGTCTCCCTGCTGTGGCAATTGAGTAGAGGAAATAATAATGGAGATTGAAAGGCATTCACCAGCCGACCTCTCACAACCCTGACATTCTTCAGTAGAATATGATTGGAATTGGGCACATCTGCTCTCAATAACAAAAATAAAAAATGGCCTGCAGCTTTAAGCCCTGAAAAACATAAAGCTGAGCTAAAAGGAGGGCATAAATATATATATCTGTAGACTCAATATAACTGTAAATGTTCAGTAATAATGCTGTGATCATGGCCACAACGTGTTTTGGAACGATTTGTCTCCTGGAAATGTACAAGAAATGTGGGAAGGTGAAAAGCTGATCTCTTCTCACAGTTAGGTATAGCTAGCTTCAGACAAGGGGCAGGTGTGATGGCAGAGGTCATGCAAAGTCAATGTCCAGTCCACCACCAAACACAGTGCAAAACAGAAGCTGAGCCCTCACACCTTTACCCCACTTCCCCTGGGCTGCTGTGGGTTGGCATTGTGCAGAAGTACAGCACTGAGAAGCCTGAGCTAGACTCAGCCTGGCCAGCCCCAGGGCTACTTGTGAGGTGGCCACCTCAGTGCTGCCTGCAACCAAGGATGCCCTGCTGATGGGGGAGGCTACCTGCACCAGGAGCAGTTCTCACATGGTTTTAGAGCTCCCAGATAAGTTGTAGAGCTTGATGGGGTGTCATGCAGCATATCAATTCACTCTAAAGCTGAGGAGGGTCCAGTAACCCAGCATTGCTAGGACATACCAATTTGCCTTGAGAAGCAAGTGTTGATATCAGAGAGAGCTTAAAGTGCATCCAGTGCTGGCCTGGGTGTTTGTCCTGCACCTCACAGTGCAGCAAGTCCCACCGCTCTGTTTGCCAACTGAGGAAGCCAGTCATGCTGGGGACAAGTCTGCAATGAGCTGAAAGAAGGAGCATGTCCAGTCCCTCCAAACAGCTGCTCGATCTGGGACGGTGCTACGAATCAAACAGTGTTGCTGATTCATCCCATTCCCAGTAGCACATGTGAGTCATCTGTCCACCCTGGACTGTTCACTGATGAAAAGTTTATTTTTAACAAGTGCTAGTTAAAAATAAATGTATACATCATACAAATGAGTAAAGCATTCAGCTCCAAATTGGTATGAATGTGCCCTGAGAAAAATTAGCTAGCTTGAATGCAATAGGAAACCTGAGAACCAGTCCTTCCCTTACACTGACATAAATCAGGAATAACCCCACTGCGATCAGTTACTGTTTCTATAAAGGAAGCATTTTTAAGACTCCGATTGAGATCATGCTCCATTAGCCTAGTAGGAGGATCCTCTCAGAGGTTTTATTATTATTCAGTGTTCACAAAAAGAGAATTCTGACTGTGAGGGTTTAAAAGTGGAGTTTGTGCCACCTTTAGCACTATAAAAGTTGACAATAAAATCTAAGCTTTTCATTTAACCTCCCTCTATAACAGAGAGAGATTGTCATGTCCCACCCATCCTACTGTAGGTACCAAATAATGGGGAAAACTGTCCGTTAAAGGTGCAGATATCTCCGCACTGACTGTAGACATAATCTGAATAACTGACAGACTAGACACCTGAAGTTTGGCAAGTTGAGCAACACCCTAAGAGATCACAGCAGGAACAAGAACTTAACTTCGCTCCTCTCAGCTCTAATGAGAAGCTTTAATGGGGCTGAAGTGGCCCAAGATTTAAAGACTTTGTCTAAAAAAGGTTGCTAAAAGAGCATATGGGTGAAAGAGCATAGGGTAAGTGTATAGCCTGGGATACGCAGAAGGACAATCCAGTGGTCTTCCCCGTCATCAACTCTGGAAACAGTACAAGGGCCACTACCCTGAGATGCATTATGACTTACAACTGGCAGGAAAACTGCATGATATCAGCCACTGGATTTAGCCTGCTTCAACAGAAAACACATTTGCTCCACATGGAACCTGACAATTGCCCTCCCTGGGTTTTCTCATGGACACGGTGGTGCTGTTACATTTGAACACACACAAGAGCAGAGCAGTGCAGGCACATGTGGTCTCCTACCCCAAGAGCTGACAGCCCAAGAAGATGTTCAATGTATGAAGCATGGAAGAGTGGGAGACAACTGAACATGCCTGTTTAAAAATAAAATAAATAATTGGCACATATATACATTTGGATCACAGAAATCAGGCAGAAGCACCAATAACTTCCCTTGCACATTTGTAACGAGCAGATGGCATGTGGTAATATTGTAGCGGGACTTTGAAGTGACCTGCTCTTTCAAAACGTGAGACTGAAACAAACTTTTAAAAGCAGAGCACTTCCTTCCTGTTGTCTTTCCTGTGAGGCAAGCAGGCTGCAGAGAGAGATGTGCTTGCCTTCCTCATCAAGCATTAAAAAAGGCCCAGCTGTGTTGTTCTTTGCATTAAAGCATTAGCACGGGAAGCCTTTCAGGGCAGGCATCATCTACTGCTCTCCCTGCTCCCTTGGTGCACGGCCCTCCAGCACTTCCACGCTCAACCCAATACAATGATAAACCAACATCAAACACCTCTCACCGCAGGGCAGCACGCCCGGTGTTTCCTGTAGACCCCTGCTGCCCCCACCTTCTGACCCAGAGGACAGCGCTTCCACTCCTGCACCTACTTCTCCTGCTGTGCAGGTGACCCCTTCAGCTGCTCCCTCCTCTCCATAGGCTGCTACAGCATGCAGGATCTACATGAGAAGAAGGGAGAAGACATGATATGGTCAAGGAAAGCCTCAGATGCCCTTGGTAATGGACCACACTTCCCTGCTCAGGGAACAGGACCACAACTTTGGAGCATTCTGTACATGCAGGCATGGCAGGCAGTCACTGCACATTTGCTTCTGTAAATTGTTTCTTCATGTTGGCCAATATCCTCCTGCACTTTTCACTCTTGATTCCCCACAGGGAGATATCCTCAAGGGTCATTCAGGTCTTCTCTTGCTGCAGTGAATGAATTCCACCCACGAGGAATATGTCTAGGAAAATGTTTTATCAATAGAAAACAAATTTCTAACTTCTAACATGGTCAGTAAAGTCCTATGTCTTTGATTCACACTAAATCAAACTACTAAATAGCTGTTGTTAATTATTTTATACATTTCTCCTAAACTTCCTACAAAGAGTAGTAGCCATTAGCTACAGCTTAAAATGGGGGACTTTTGATGGAGGAAAAATTGTTATTTAGGAAGCATTTCCTGTGTCTTTCTGAGTGCTTTATCTGACCTGCATCTTTCACTTTTATTTACATTTTATCTTCTTTAAGAACACTTGTGGTATGGACTGAGTCATCAATAAGGGCACAACATGAAAGGAGGGATGAAAAATAAGCTGTCTTAAGAGCACTACTCTGCAGGAAACTTATTAGCATTTATTGTGCAGTATCAAGTTACCAGAGTTGAATGGAAAGAACAGTTTATTTAAGTGGCACATAACACAGCTCTCTGGAAGTCACATTCAGTATTTTGAAAGTACATGATGGAAATGTGCATAGGAGAAATCTCTTAGATTTTGCAGAAGCCAATATCAGGTACAAGTCTGGGGGACAGTGTTTTAAGGTTCAAGAGAGCCTTAGAAATAGCTAAGATAAGAGAAATGTCACAGAATTAGGGAAGAAGGTGTAATTTACAGGGGGAGAAATCCCAGGGCTATCGCATTCATAACATGCATGCACAAAGCCTATGTCTTCTTGTTCCCCCCCCCAGCTCCTCCCCCCAGATAAGCAAAGAGTCATACTTAGGAAACAGCTCAGTAGATTTCCAAAACTGATTCCTGCATCTGGAAGACTTCTGAGCTTTTTCAATGGCCAAGTCACAAACCTCACTCCCACATTAATAGAATATGATTGCTACTGATGTAGACTGTAGGAAAACCTTCGAAGTCTCTCTGTAGGAGTAAAGCAGGATATATATTTACAGATGACATGCATGTGCTGCCATAAGCAAGGCACACAATTAGAAATGGGGCTAGATTTACAGTTTGGAGCTCTCCGTGGCTTGGATAATGATAAAGCCTGCATGGCTGACATTTCAAACCAAGGAAGCAAAAATATATGTGAAGACAGGATTTTACTGTGCCGTAGGAGAAGAACTGATTCTTCACTGACTTTTTTCTCTCAAAGCAGAAGGTCATGATCTGAACTTCCATTATGGCTGTTCAAAAATGCATCAAAGGTTCGATGGATAAAAGAATGTTATTTTCCAAAACCACTGGGATACTTCCTGTCAGTTCACATAATTGAGTATTACAGTATTTAAATTACAAATTGAAGATTATTTTTACAGGTGTCATTTTAAATATAATATGAAATTTCTTGACATTACCTCAGCCGTGCTACACAACCCAGCTGCACTCAAACTTGCATGTGTGATGCACATGGCTGAAATTTTGTCATATTACATCATGGGCTACAAAAACACACAGTATAAATAGACGATGTAATATTTGAGAGAGTAAAAACATATAGTGCTGGCCGCTCTTTATGGAACCCCAGATCTAATACGGACGTGGAAATGTAAACTGTTATTAGAGTTCAGATCAAAAATCTTTAATAAAGGGTCGTGCAGAAGCACAGGCTGAGGTCAGATAGACGGTGCTAGATTGCCCTCCAGTGGGCTCCCACCGACCGTGCCTCTGCCTTCTCAAACCTGTCCAAAACAGGAAAACCAACCCGCACGGCTTCGTGAAGCTAAACAAATGGGACAGCTATAGCCCATGAGAAAGACACGAGTTATTCACACTGGCAACCCTGCAGACCAACAAGAAAATGTTAACTTAATTAAGAAACATATCTTAGAGAATCCTCTTGGCTTTTTATCCACAAATTGGTGTTAGCGGCTGCAAAGAATTTGCCTTCAACTGTTCTAATTTAATGTGGCTTTCTAAAATGCTATTATCTCCATTCTGTAATTTGTTATTTCATTTTTATGGTTTCCAGCAAATGCCATGTCTGGAAAGGAAAAATCCACCTTTTCTTGTACTCTGTTTTGACTTGCAATTTGCATTCATACTGCATGAAATACTCGCTTCCCATCAAAGAATTCTAAGCAAAACAAAAAAAAAATAAAGAAAACAAACTGTCAACAGCTTCCTAATGTTGTTAACGCAAAAAATGTCAGCAATACTCACTAGATAAATTAAAAATCCCCTGCCCTTTCACTACCCTCTTTCTAAGGAAATGAGATACAGTTTTACCGACACAAAGCTTTAAGTCGAATCCAACCATTTTACCAAGTTCCAGTTCCAAAACACAGTGACCACAAACTAGGTTGGATGGCTGGACAGTAACTCAAAACCAATGCCAAACTCAGAAGCAAGGAGATGACAGTTAATCTCTAGGCCTGTCCACACACTAAGAATAGGAGACTGATAACTGTAAGATTAACTGAGCAATTACTGTTTTCTTTATGACTGGTCTGCTTCACAGAGAAAAGCATGATTTCAGTGATTCAAGGAACAGATTTGTAGCAGTAAAGGTACTAACATATTTTAAATGAATCTTGGTGCATTAGGCTTTCAATGCATATGTTACTATTGAAAGACCATAGCAAAGTGACCAACTCAGTCTTCAAAACAGTGCATTGTGCATTTTGCATTTTAACAATTTCAGTGCAAATATTCTTATTCCCCTCACTTCATTTGTTTCTGTCAGTCTTTCAGTCTAGTTCCTACACAGATAAGAGAAAAAAAAAAAAAAAAGAGGGAAAAAAAAAAAAGTCAATTTTTCTCTCTCTCTCTCTCTTTTTTTTTTTTTCCTGTTTTTGGAAGCCACAATCACTTAAATAAAATGGAAATAAGGACCCTGTAGTGATTCCAGTCTGTACTGAAAGACATTTGCAACATAGACTGCTTGGTTTAGTGTTAGGCAATTTGGGTAATCACCAGGAGCAATGTTTACTCCTTAACCAGAGACATAAATAAAAACTGAAAAGAGAGTGAAATTATTTCTTGTTGTGAAAGGAAAGTAAGTCGAGGCTAACCTGGATTTAACCTGGAAAACGATCATGCTGAGATGGGTCAGATACTAGGAAAACCCAGCTGGCCAGATGGGGTCACAACCAAGGCCACAGTCTCAAACAATTTAAAACAGGAGGGGGAGCTCTCACCCAGTCTGTCAAGGAGGAAAGGTGCTCTCAGGTACTCTGCTCCAGGGTAAAAAGTAAGCTGTGAACCCCTTAAATTGGTCAACTGTTTATATTTTTAAAGTGAAGCTCTGGTTTTCTAGGCCTGAAGATTCATTATGGGCAGGTAAGTACTGATGTGAGCATTTAGACTTTGAGGACTTTACCCCAAACCAAGCAAAATGTGTTGTTTTGTTTCAAAGATCTATGACATTGTGCACTGGAGTTGAGTTTTAGCTCAGTGATGTTTGGTTTGTTCACATCTGAAATTCAAAGTAAAAAATGTCAAGGAATGGGAGCTCATGTGGATGAAACCCAAAGCAAATGTTTGCAGGAACCTCTGAGAAATGGAAGTGCTGTGTTCACATAGTTCTAATTATAACACTGTATTTGTAGGATTCATATGAGCTAGGACCCACGAAAGGGAAACATAAAGGAAAGCATACTTAAAGGGAATGCAAAATACCCTATGGAATTTGGATTGGAATCTTCTAATATGAAGGAAATGTACTTCAGAAAAGTGGGAACTACTTAAAAAACAGCTGGAGAGACCACAAGTGAAATTCATCCTGGCAGTAATCTAAACACAGAAAAGGGCAAGAAAGACCATTTTGGTTAAGCCAGGATATAAGTGTTATACACTGTATGCAACAAGACTAAAAAAAGGGGGCCTTAAACTATAAATAGCCTTGGGAACTATATAAAAAGTAGACAGAAGCTTGTTAAAATGAGTAATTAAGAGACAAATGGGGTTCTAATAGAAGGTAAACTGTAAAGAATGCTTCAGTTAATCCCAAAATTTTCTTGGATATTCTTATGGCAAAGAGAGCAATGCAGAAAACCACACCATCTAACCTAATAATGAAAGAGTTGGTGCAGTATACCTAGTCTTCATGCTGAAATAGTATTGCTCCTGATTTAAAACAGGATCAATTTTCAATATTTTCCATTATCAGTCTATTTGTTTTCTGCTAACAGTATGAGGTATTCCTCTCGTCTCCTCAAATCCATGTACAAAAGGGGCAGGCTGTCCTATTACTCAGACACCACCAACAGTCAATGGTGGTGGTAGGTATCTAAGCTAGGTAAGGTGAGGCACCCTTCCTGAGGTGTTCATCTCTCACCGTGAGCTATCGACAGTCCAGGTGCCTAAATGTAGGTGTGAATACATAACTTTGTGTCTGCACAGTCAAAATTCTAATCACGTTACAAATTTTCAAGGAAATAACCTAATGACTTGAAATCAATGAACCCTGCTGGTTTACAGAAGCCAGAGGTATCACAGCTTCATAATAGCAAATTGCAATTGCAAAAGTAATAAGAAATTTGTCCCCAGATGGAAAAAAAAAAATAGTTTCTGCCCATAAATGGCATCTTTCCATGGCAAAATGATGAATTTCATCTGTGAGTCATTTCTCATGGAATGGTAAAGTTACAGTGGGTAAACGGCTCGTTAGGCTGCAGACATGCTCGAATAGAATGGCTGGAAAGAGGCTGCTAGTTAGTGTCTTTGCAGTTGCAGTGGTTAGTTCTGGAGCTCTCCCTTATTATTATTTTCAACTGCTTAGCATTACGGCTTTCCAAAGCACCAGTTGCATGCATTTCAAAGAGTAATAATGTCTCTGCATGGCAAAGATTAACCTCCAGTTCTTCATTCTTATATTTCACAAATGCACATATGAGTTGCATGAAGTGTAATCTACATGATTTGCAAGAAGGACCTTGCAATGATCTGTGTGGAGACCACCAGCAGGGAGTAAAGCATTTGACAACACAGACTAGGGCTTAGTCCAACCTCTGACAAAAGACAGATTTTTGTGAAATTCCTCTATTTCATTTTAGTGTCATAATTGAATGCCTTTTGAAAGCAAAATTGCAAAGTGGTTTGGCCTTTGCTGTGAAACAGAGGCCATTCTGTGGGAAAGGACTTCAGTTTTATGGAGAGAAGGAAAATAATAATAATAATAATAATAATAATAATAATAAACTTTTATTTTGAAGTAGCAACACGTGAGATTTTGACATGTGAAATCTTGGCTTTTGGTGGAATTGAAGGAGTATTTTGCACTGAAGCAGGGAAGCCTGCCGAGTTGAGTGTGGCAGAGTTGTCTACACAGCGTGGGAAGTGGCATTTTCCTATCCTCTGTAGAAAGTGTACTATGGAGGTTGCTCAGAATATTCTCCATCTTAACTGTGGGCAATTTTTGTGAGGTTTTACAAACATCTCTCGCAATTACTTTCACCCCATGTAATGGGTCCTGGATCTGATCTGGTAACCCAGAAGTAAAAAGCTTCAGACGATAATTAATTTGTTCTGTGCTTTCTTCATCAGCCACTGTGGTCCAGCTTAGGAGCTCTCTGAAGGCTCATCTGATTTCCTAGATGGTGCTTTTTGAAATGCAGACATTTTCAATTGATGATATGATTAAAATAGATAAACACGAAATGCTATAATTTTACAACTTAGGTATCCATATTTAATAATATATATGCTGCTTTCTAATTACTTGCTATCAGAAACCTCCAGGCTCTTAAAAAAAAAAAAAAAAAAAAAAAAAAAATAGAGAACCAAAAAGATAATAAAATTGGCTTCCCAAAAGCCCTCCCTCATGAGGTACCAAGAGAAAATAATTTACCAAAACAAGAGTTTTGAGGGATCCTGCTATGATAGTTCTATCCACAAGTCCCCAGAGTCTGTGGGAACCTTTCCCCTATCTTTCAGGTTCCTGTCACAGAGCACAAGGAAGGAAAATATCCCAAATACACAGGTAATGCTTACCCTAAAAGAAAATAAGAAACAATTTGTGGCCGGAAAAGGCAGAGAAGGAAAAAGGTCAAATTTGCAAAACACCAATGTCACAAAACATCTGATGCTTCTCTCAAAAGCTAGATATCTGTTGAATGAATAAATCAAATGTAATACAACAGTGGTGCCTTCAGTCCTGTAGCTACATATCAAAATGCATAGTTTGCATTAGAATAGTTGGTCATGTGATTTTTTTTTTTTACAAAAGACTTTTTTTGTGTTTGTTTTGAATAGTCATTAATCAGAGCCATAGAGGAAATAATAATAATAAATAAATAAATAAAGAAGAAATGGAATATCACTTAACAAGCCTGCAATTAGAGGACTAACAAGTTTGTTATTTTTGTACTTTTTCCCACTGTATGACCTAACAGAATACTAGCAAGCATTAAACTCACCACAGTTCCAGAAAGAGCATTGTGGTCTTTCAAAGTATGCACAACCATACTGGAAGTCTCTGTGAATCTAGCTGTTGTAGAGCTAAAATGCACTTGATGTCTTGTCCATCTCAATTTATCACAAACGATATGTCAAGAATTCAGTATTGATGAAGACAATGTATGAGAAGGCATGTGCCTGGATATGTTCCAGTGTCTGAGCATAATAGGAATCTTAAGGAATTTAGTCCTATCTTGATATCTGAAGAACAATGAAAATAATATCAGATTTCAGAACCATAAGAAATGCTTAACACAAAGCCAAACCAGAGAAATGTACAGGTGTCTTTTCCTGATCTTTTCCAAAACCACCCTGTCCCTCTACATTTCTAGGTTTTGCTCATTTAAGAAAGAGGGGGAGGGAGAACACTTTTTGATTAGCAAAACTAAGAAGTTGTGCAGTAATGTAAAGGGAAGGTCAGAGCTCAAATTCAACATGCTGGATTGCTTGTCTCCCTTAATCTGATTCACTAAATCAGCAGCACCGAATTGCTATGATGACAGGAAGAATTTGGAAGGGGAGGAAGGTTGTGCTAGTATTAAAGACAAAAAAATAAATCTATAAAATGATTGTCTTAATCTCATTCCAAAGTCAAAGAATCTGTCCATTAAAAGAATGAATATTTTTTACCTTCACTGAAAAAGGATGAATTTGTGCTTTAAGTGTCAACTATGAATACACATTGTTAGGTTTTGTTTGATTCTAACCCAAAATCTGTGTTTGATAGGAAATTTTTCCCAGCAATAAAAATGCTTCTCACATAAAATATCCATTAAAATTCTCCCGGAATATTTGTGATCCAAAAAATGGCATTTTAAGAGCTTGCCACAAAACCAACTAAATATTGCCTCTTGCCCAGATTATCAAAAGCACTTACGCACTTAACTTGCATTGAAAATTGGAAGCTTAAACTCCTTTGAGAACCCTCAAAAATATATATATATATATATTCTTACTGAGAAATCAGATCAAATCATGAGATTAAGGCATATTCCTATTGAGAAATGAAATACTATCTCACTGAGAAATTAGCATAACAACCTAAATGCAAAGAGACTGAAACTGTGCAGTTCTTTAAATTATTTCTATTTTAAAAGCCTCAGCAGTCATTAAGCACTAGAAATCAGTAGTAATCCCATCTTGTTTGAGTGCTTGAAAATATTAGGTACAGTTTTAAAAACCTTTTTAGACCTGTAGCCAAGCTATGCACTTAAGGCACTTAACACCAACACACATTGGACCCAAAAAGTAAACTCCTCACCAGGAAAGAGTTAAGAACTGAGGTTTAGCAGAAAAAATGAGGTTTCTTTGGAGCTTCAGAGAATGATTCATCCATACAGTGTTGGAGCTTATCTGCATTCATGGGTCTTAGTTAACACTGCCAGTGACAGGAGCATGGTTGAGTGAACCCTCATTCAAAACTGCAAAATAGCTACCTGCTCCCCCAGAGACTGCCCAAGGTTCAAGAAACAGTGGCAAAAGTGGTCTCATCCTTCTCTCAAACATGGATCTCCAGACAGCAAAGATTGCAAGACTGCTGGTGGTAGGGGAGGAGCTGACACAATCATTGACTGTGTAGGACAACTCGCATAGGTCCATCCTGTAGGGTAAGAGCTCACACCAGGGTTTACTAGTGCAAACATTGGCATCCCATGACAGGAAACACTGCCAGAGAAGAGTCTCAGGCATGATGTCTGATGACTGAAAAGTGTCTGAGATTTAGGTATCTTAGCACCTTAAGAGGAGTAAAAATAGCACCAGACACCTAGCTCCCTCTGATTTCAGTAGCAATAACTGCCTGGGTATTTCCCCTTTGGGTGTCAAAGACACTAAGCTCTTGGAAATCAGCTCCAGTGCACAGCCTTGTCTGGGATTTATTCCATTAATTTTAAACCCTTTAAAGTTAGGTGCCTAGTCTAAACTAGTCACCAATCTCCCTTCTGAAGTCCATGCAAAGAGATAAATGTATCCAGGGAGGAATTCATGCCATTTATCCTAGAAATTTCTCTTAACTAATTCTGAAGGAAAAGATTTCTGTATTGCTTTGCAGATTGAGGCCCTAGCAGTTTGTACTTTCAGCTCCTGTAGTTCTCATAATATGACTACTGAAAATATATTCAGCTACTGAATGCACAGAGGTGCTTTTGAACTGTAAGTACAATATTTTTTTCACTGTCAGCATCTTCTCAGTCTAGTCCCACATCTGAGCACACCTTGCTTGTAAATCACTAGCAGAATGAACACATTTAAACTAAGTTTTTTCTCATAGTTCAAGAGTTTAAGATTTTTTTTTGTGATCCACAAGTCAAGCTTCCATAGTCAATGAAAAATCATTCCTTGACAAGAAAATAGAACTCTTTTTTTTTTTTTAGACAATTGGCTATCTTCCCTTTTTTCCACAGCAGAGAAAAGAACTAGAAAGTTAGAGATGCTCTTATCCCCAAGGTTACTAAAAAGCAAATGAATACACATGAAAACACAGTCGTCTAAGAAAAAAAAAAAAAAAAAAAAAAAAAAAGACTGAAATTGAGACACAAGGGAGAAACCAAGCAGCTTTTTCAATACAAATCTTGACAACCCTATGTTGTCTTACAGCACAATCTTTTCTTATATATGCAGCTGATATGCAATTTAATGTGTCATTTTTTTGGATGTGATAGCAAGAAATTCCAAGAATCGTTCAGCCAAAGGTAACTGTGAGTATAATATCATGTGTGGGTATAAAAACTGAAACCCCTTATTTTGTGAAGCACTTCACAGAAGATTTGAAAAATCCACCTTCCATTAGAGCCAAATTCCAACCTCAGATACACACTCAGGGCCCTCATTAAAGGCAAAGGGAGCCAGAAGTACTTTGTTGAGGGCAGACTTCAACCGATTTTGGTATTTATCCTTACAGAACAACCCTACTGAAACCTTGATTAGCCAAATGGAACAGAGACATGAAAGTAGTTTAGATTAACGGGGTTTGGATAAGTAGGAGAGGTTTTAGTGTTTTGTTATGCACTTTAATAGATGTGACCTTAGGCCACAAATCTGCAAGGCTCCTGGGCACATGCATAACATTAACCATATGAGTAGCTGAGTGAAGTCAGCGGAACTGTTTGCTCTCTTAAACATAGGCGTATGTGAAAGTATAAGGTAAAATTGGATGCCAATTTTGCATAAGAGGAAGATGGTGGTAACTAAGGATTGCATATTGCTCAGTTTTATTCTTAACCCTGACTACAACCTTAAAGCAAGCACCCTGAGAGAAAGACTGTTTATTTGAGAACAGGTGACCCATTCAAGCCAGGAAAGTCAATAGACCTAAACCAACTGGCTTTGGGTACAAGGTGAGAAAAATCTTAGACAGGAGCAATTATAAATTAATTAGCCAATAACGCTTAGAAAAGAAATCCTAGCAGGTCTGGAAGACCGTGTTGAAATGCCCATAGGAAATTAATTCTCTTCGTTAACCTCCAGACCAAGGTTGTGAATCCACACCAATTTTTACTCCATTTTTCAAGGAAAGTGAGGCTACTTAAGACTGTCTGTATTCCAACCACCCCCCTATAACTTTCACACCCAGCTGTAGAAATGGCAACTGTCAGTGGAATCCTGAAAGTCTGACAAAAATATGCATTCACACAAAGGTGAAAGTCCCTAGAGACACCTTAAATGAAGGAAAGGCCGCAACCTATACCAACGTGCTGTGGTGATAGGATGGTAAACTGCCTAGGATAGCTTTGCCATTTATTTTAAATTTGTATAGACTTATATCCTAAAAAGCCCAAAATTGCAAGACCACTAGTAACTACCACTTTATAAAACATTAAAGAGCAAGTAGTATGTACTAAGACACATGACAACCCTATGAAGAACCTGAAATCTAAAACAAAGATAATACAGAGCTGCAATAAATCAAGCTTCCCCACAACACTCTCTGGTAGCTTTTCTCCATTATAATAAATAATTGTTTCCTAGATGTTCACCTGGATTATTTCTGTTGACTCTCTTACATGTTTTGCAGTAAGTAAATGCCTAAGCTCTCTGTGCTGTTTCACAGCAGCTTGTATGTGTGTTTACTCAGAGTAATATGTGTTTTGTTTGTATGTTTGTTTGTTTGTTTTTGTCCAGGGAAGCTGTGGATGCCCCGTCCCTGGAAGCACTCAAGGTCAGGTTGAAGAGCTCCTTGTGGACATTTCCATTTGCTAACAAAAGAGATATGTGCACAAACTAGCACATCTGAAGTTTGGAGAGACTGACTTTTTTTCTTGTTGTATTACTCGTCATACTGATGCTTGATTAGTAAAAGTTTTAATAAAGCCTCTGGGAGGGGAAAAATCCAATATTAATCTATTTTGGAAGAATAAACATCTGTGCCTTTTGGGACACATGCATCAAGCTTGGTTCAGCTGCATGACACAAATGGCATGTTCAATCTGCCTTTTCAATCTTAATTCCCACTGTGGGGCTATTGCTGAAAAGGAACTGAGGAGAAGCACTATTCCTTTCTTAATGGAGAGCAATACCGTATGTTTTAACAAATATGGGGAGAAAACAGATAAAAAGGGGAAGTGCTTTTGTTATATGCTCATGAGTTGAGCCCCTATATAAGGATCTGTTTCTGAAGCAAAAGTGTGTCAAGGGAATTGGCAGCACAGCAGTGAAAGCAAGTCAGTTTGGGGATGTAGCAAATTGGTGTTGATAACAACAGAACCATAACAGAGAGAGGCAATACATTCCTCGTCTGTGTGCAGGCTACATCTCTCAGCGCCTTCAGCAGAAACTCAACATGAAAATACAAGGAAAACTGCTTGCCTGAACTAAAATGAAAACTGTAAAATTTCCAGTGAAAATAAAACCTCTCAAGGCTGTAAATGGAAGTGCTAATGTGGTGATAGCAGTGATGAGGAGGAGAAGCAGATGGCAATAAGGACAGGTAACATAAGCACCCCGAAAAAAATAGTTGTGCTCAAACACTGTAATGCTTTATCCCTGCACCACCTTCATTTCACACTTTCTGTCCCTGAACTCAAACACTACTGATGTAAATCTATCACAGGTCTGCAGCCTTTTGCCACTCGCTGGGTAGACCACATCTGTATGTTCATGAGATTTCTTCTCTTATCACTGCTCCTGTGGGAGTGATTTCTATCACTGATACTGCCTCAAGTTTGGGGGACAGTGATAATAGAAGGGAGAAAGAATGAGGCTGCTGCAAGTCCTACCAGGTTGCTGCAAAATCAGTGCTCTGAGGGAAGGGGAGCAGGAGGAGGGAGGCATGAAGGCTAATCTAACCCCAGAGCCTTTTCCAAGAAAGGCTGGAAATTAAGCCGCCTATTAGTATTCTCAAAGAAAACTTTGTGATTATCTGCACACAAAGGGTTTCCCTTTTTAGTATCATTATCTTATATATCAGATGGTGCTTCATGATGAAGAGCACTGGTTGGAAAGGCACTCACAGAAACTCCTTTTTCTTTACCCTGGGCTTCCAGATAGGAATCTTGAGCAGTAGTTATTTTCAAATTTTATGGGGAATCTGATTATTTGAATTTGGCCCTATTTTGTTGCTGATAGCACTTCACAGAAAAGTAATGTGTAATATGAAGGAAATGCACCCCACAGACAGCTAAGGAAATAGCTCCTGAATTGGATTTTGGTACAGGCCTGCAAAAAATTAGTGAATTATTGGTCCATATAATTCTGTCACATAATCCAAAAGGAAAAACATGCTATCTCAAGCATTTATACATTATATAGGAAAAAATATAGCTGATATATTAGATTTAAATATGATTTAAGGAATTGTAGAGCTGATAGAATAACATATTAGAAAAAATGTCTACCCTGGCAAAAATGTCAATGAATTTTTATGATACTTGCAGGACATGCAAGATCATAGACCTTCAGGCTACATCTGAAACATTTTAGACATTAAATATACCCTGGACCATTTTCTAGTTCAGGGGCCAACTGGCATGGATCGTTCCACATCCATCTTCTCCAAATCTTCTGCTCCCTAGATCAGGATAGCTACAACCAGACTGTGTGCTGGGAATAATCCTGTCCTAATTCCTGAAATGCTTAGGAATTGTTCAGGATAGTGCTAGTCAGCATAAGCTGAAATGTCACAGACTGCACTATAAACACTATAAACAATAAAGTTCCAGTGTGCAAAGAAAGTTTCTGGCACAGTCCAATTTACTAGTGTAGATATATCCAAGGAAAGTCCAAACACAGGATCTTATGCAACTTTACTGAATACAGCAGCTTTGAAGAAATGAAATGTCGTAAGGGTCCTGATTCTCACACTGGAAGTGTACAGTTTTACTGGATCTTTGGTGATCTTCATGTGGAAAACTAGTTGCACTTTAATGAACAAGCCTCTGTAAGAGGTTCTGAGGCCTTCATGATAAAAGCATACCGATATTCTGTATAGCACTATGGTGCACGGATGTAGTACTGCACACTGACTGGTTAAAGCATAATATATGTATCTAAACCATAATTCTTAGTTTGGCCAACACAAATGCATACCTGAGCTCTGCAGTTGTCTCTCAAGGAGGTGTTACCAATTTTGTCTTATGGGAGAAGAAACTAAAGAATATGTTATGCTCTGTGTGCAGGAATTCAGGGTCCTCTCCTCTGCATCATAAGTGAGCTGGGCACCCTCAAAAACCAGTTTCAGGTGAAATTCCAAAATAACACTGTTACTTCCAAAAGTGTAATCCACATCACCTGCCTAAAGTATGTCAGACTTGTAAGTAGAAACACTGAGTCTTAAGTCCTAAAATATAGGACTATAAAATATATATAAGCTTCCCTCTATCTTCCTTTCTCAGAGAGATTTTAGAAAGAAACAAGTATCACAAGCTGTTTGCAGAGAAATGTTAAAGCATTGACGTGTCTTGTGAGCTGTACATTTGGAGCAGCAGCCCAGAACTGGTGTAAGTCACTGCCAGCTTCCATGAAAGCAATGGCCCTGTAGAAATAGGGTCCTTCACACCAAGTGTGAGTCGGACTCCTGTATGTAGGATCTTTTCCAAGTGGAGCCCCATCCTGCCACCTCTCATCCATCTCACCCAAGAACACACAAGCACTATTTGTTTTCCTCCTTTTCAGCCTGCACAGCTATGTTTTTTCTGGCTTGTATCCACAAAGGGAAAATATAACAAAGGAAAAGTCAAGGATGGATTATAGCTCTGAAAGAGTTTTAACGACAACCACATTGGCATTTTCTCTTTTATTTTTGCATTTCATTTTACCAGCTTCATTACAGCTTTCTGCTAGGTAACATGCTGCATTTTGTTCAGTGCAAATAGTCAAAACCTATGGTGTGTTCCTATACTGTATCACCCTAATACTTCTCAGACCCACCCCTTGTCTTTCCTACCTGATCTTACAAAGAAGTGTGTAAACATTATAAAAGAGTTTGTGCATATTGTTAAGATTTTTCGTAAAATAATTTTCTTCTCTTGTGTCCCACACTAAATGAACTTAGAGGTATGCATATACTAGTGAGTCACATTAGTTCACAGGGAAGGTAAAGAAATGACATGTGGCCGAGTTTCTAGAAAAGGTTAGCACATCCTGCCTGGGGGCTGTTTTTGTCATGGAAACTAGGATTATAGACTATTCCCCTGCTTCATCTTGCATCATTTGAGACATTAAAGTGAGATATCCAAATTGGAGCCTATTTTTCATCTATAACCAACAGATGCAGGCAGACACGCTCATTGCCTGTATAGGGAGCTGAGTAGGAACCCCTAGGCAAGTTGGTCTCATGCCTAAAGTTAGGTGGAAAGAATCCAAGTTGAAGGTCTTCATTTTGTAGATTGTATTATTTTAATATGATTAAAGCATCTAAGGCACAGGATATATATTTTTTCCTGACAATTGGAATAAAAGAATGGAAAAATAATGCGCTCTTTTAAGATTAAGCAGGGGTGCATAGAAAAAAAAGCTCATAAAGTCCTGGTGAGACCATCCCAAGAACTTTGATAAAGAGGTAGGCAATTATTTTTAAAAAATAAGGCATGGAAAAAAGCTATAAGAACATTTAGGAGTCTGGAAATTCCATCTCTATCAACAGTTCATTGTTGAGCTTTTGTGTCTTTTACTCATCTACAATGAGCTATGTTACTCATAATATTTCAGTAGATAGATTTCTAGTACTGTCACCAACACAGGGAGTTTCTGTGCTTGTGAACAACACAGCTGGTTGTAACTAGATATATGCAGGCTATAAAGGAGGTGCAAATGTGCAATGGGATGACTTTGACTGTCCTTAATAGAGAAAAACATGCCCTGACCACGACACATCTAGGCTAGATATCTTCCTCAGACAGATTCTCCAGTTCAGTTGGAGATTCCTGTACTCTGTGATGGGACTATCCCGTGGGGGTCTTATGGCCTAGTTTATTCAGGACAAACAAAAGATTCCTCCTGGCTGCAATATATAACACTCCAAAAATCCATTTCCCCTACCCCAAGCCTCCCTTTTTTCAACTGGTATCCAGAGAAAATATAGATTGAAAAAGATGCAATAATGAAGCAGCAACACACAAACAAACAAAACCACTAAAACCCACAACATTCTTACAAAATTTTGTGAGGCACACCTGAATCCTCCCATCTCTTTTATAGGCCATGATGAATTGCTTAACAATGTGTTTTTTCTCCTTAAGATTGAGCTATAATAAAATTACACCATTCATGGTAAACCAGTTGAGGATCAACTAATACTGCACAGTAGCAGAGAAAGGGAGGATAAGAAGTGGCTAACACCTCTTCAATGGGAAACAAAAATTGGATGAAGAGATACTTCAATAGATAATCATGTCTTTCCTACACCTATATAGACCCTCTTTCCCCTACTGCCCCTACATTTGTATCTTTTAGTCCTCTTGGGGCCATTTCCTCCAGTCTCTCACTTCAGTGAATGATTCCTTTAGACCCCCTTGGAAAACACCAACTATAAATTAAATTAACCTAGATGTTTCCATCATTACAGTTAAGCAGCTATTTTTCAAATGTTGCTCAGATACACCATTTTCCTGTCAAGAGCTGCTTGTAGACTAATACATTTCCCAGAGTTTTTTACAGGACTGACTCATTTAACAGAAAGAGACTGTAAGAGGCAGCATAGGAAAGGCCCTAATGTTTTTACTACTATGAGAATGCACCACTCTGAAAGTATTTTACAAGTCCCTTTCTGGTCCTCACACTGTTATTTCTTTAATTTGAATACATTGCATGGTCTCTGAAGTGGCAATTCCAGCTTATAATCTTGTTTCATTTCAGAAGCCTGTTCATCTTCAGACTAAATGAGTCAACACCAGTGGAGAACTGGAGTGACTGCACTTTCCTAGGTGAAGCATTATCCTTTCTCCAGAAAACCCAACAACTCAACTGGGCAATGTGACAGTCCATCATCAATAGTTCAAAGCTGCCCCATATATTTTTTTTTCTCTACCATAAAGCTCTGGCTAAAGTTGGCAGATACGATTATGTCAAAGCTTTAGTGATGCACACAGCAAGGAGCTGAGGAGCAACCACTAGCTGCCACAACCCTTGTTTTGAACTTAGTCTCCCCTTGACCTGGAGCATACTTTGGAGAACACTGCAGAGTGCCTTTGTCTTGACTTATTACCCACTGAATGTTGAAGTGTCTTGCTTCACTTCACTTATCAGTATATTCATTTGTTGAATTTTGTTTATATCAAGGCCACCTGGTTCATAGGGATAAACAATCTTTTTACTGAGTGCATAAATCTAACAAAGCAATTTTAGCTTTACATTTAGATTAAGTTTGTTGATTCTTTAGAATCAGCAATGGGTGTGGAATGAGAAAAATGAGCTCTATTGCTCCTTTTACATCAGGAAACCTATGCAAGAAAATGACTTTTCCAAAGGAATTTTCCACATGTATATATATAATTTTAATTTACTAATTCAAATAAAGGGCAAGTTAAACCCTGTTCTTCTGGCTTTGCAATTAGATCTGTGAAAAAGGAAATTAGAAATATATTTCAATGCAAGAGCTGAAAAAAACAGGACACTTGATATTATAAACACCTTTAGCCCCTCCATCACTGGACATCCTTTACTTTTGAGGGATTTTTTGTAACTGTGATAAGGCTATGTCCTTGAAATTCTCTTCCTAATCAAAGAATCCACAACTGTGCTATGAGAAAAAGTTCTTTTATTAGAATAAAACATCCATTCGGTATGGAGGAATTTTCATTTCAGAACGTCACATAACTCTTCAAGGCTTTGGTGTTTAATGCAAGGCGGTTTTGCCAAAGTGTTCATGGAAATTACAGAGATCAAATGAAAGAGATTTCAGCACCAAATTTAAAACTGGTTAAAGCTATAATAAAAGTAGAACAATCAAACTGCTAAGTGAATGGAATATGTTAGCTTTCTCAGACAATTTTGTACTTCTCTGGAAACTGACACAGATGAATTACAAAGAAAAGAATATGTGAAGACCTGGAACAGAAGCTGAAGGACAGAATGAAATGCATCTGAAACAGGTGCATCTGAAACAGGTTATTCAAGACCAAAAAATAAAAATAAAAATAATTAAAAAAACCACACTGGGGATTACTATTAGCAACAGATAACAGACATATAGAGGTTATGGCAATTTTTAGGTGAGTACTTTTTTAGCCGAAAAGAAGATTATTAATTTGGGGTGGGGGAGGAGGAGGGGGGAATGATCTGTCAGTTTTATTCTTTCACTGAGCATCTCTCAAGGATAAGTCTTGGGACCTATTGTATTTGTAGTAGTCATCAACTGAAATCTATCTTAGATTTGCAGGTGACAAAGCTGAAAATTTTATAACTGCAAATTTTCCTACTGGGTAATTCTGAGGAGTTGTAGAAAAAGGATTAAATCAATCAGTAGTAAGTTTAAGTCACGCACAGGCAAGGGTGCTACTCTTGGGCACCCAGGTTAACTGGAATTCTAAATCAGGCTGGAGGCTGCAGCTTCCCATTGTTCACTGTATAAAAGTCTGATAGTCCCTTGAATGCAATCTAGACTTCTATAAATAACTTAAAGCAATCAGTATGACCAGCACTGTTTGCCCTGTACACCAAAATCACTTGCTCAAAGCTCTAGGCCCATTGGTTGGAAATATCTAAAATGGAAAAAATCTGGGTGAATTGTTAAATGGTAATATTAAGGTCTAAGATGTAAAAGGAGAGGTATTCCATGCAAGGATAGGAAAATATAAACACCATTGTCAAAAGCAGCATCAGGACAACATATACTGTACCGTCTACAGTTCCACTGACCCAGAAACATAATTTAAGTTCTTGACAGGTGAATTATGACTGGAGAAGAAAGGAAAGGGCAGTCATTAGGTCTTTAAGGAAAGAAGAACCTATCTTATGAGAGGAAATTAAAAGGCTTAGTTTGCTTAGTCTATCAAATCAAGTTTTAGAGTGGCCTGGTCCATAAATACATCAGAAGAGTAAACCCAGAGAGGAATAAGTACAATTTATTTCTTGTGGTAGCACTGATTTTCAGGTTTAATTACCAGCAAATGCATTACATTTGGCAAGTAGAAGAAGATTTGTAGCTAGACTGGGTTTCTGCAATAGTCTTCCAGTAGCAAGTAACATAGCTAATTTCAGGATGAAGTTTAATCCATTTATGAAAGGTCGACTGGACTATCAGATAAAGCATGAGGAGCCAGGAGTTTCTTCCAGGTCTATTTCTTATTTTTTTCCCTCTACCTAAATCAGAAGCGGTTTCTCTAGAATTCTTTAAGCATGACAGCAAATTAATGGATAAAGAAGAAACAGCTGATACTATTTATTTGGATGTTCAAATAATAATGAAAGTGGCCCTTAGAGAAGACTACTATGTTAACTTCATACTTACAGCAAAAGACTAATAGTAGGATTTACCAAAATTCTGTTTTTCAGAATATAATTCACTCTTTGTGTTCTTTCTCCTTTATATCTGAAGTATCTGGCACAGGGCATGTTGAAAAACAGGACACTAGGCTAGATAGACCACTACATTCATAGCACTTTGCCTATATGGCAAGTTCTACATTCTTACATTTCCAAAGGTTATACAGCTGAAATGTATTATCTTAGTCTTGGATTCTTTGCTCTTTCTGTTGTGATTTTCTCTGACATAAACCATAGCAAAAGAGCCTACATGATTTCAACACTAGGAGATTGCAAAGTAAACCATTTTTACATACCATGTCTGGTAACACTTTAAAATAATAGCACAGTTAATTAATGATGAACTACAGTGAATATTCTTATACAAGTACATATGACATTCCTATTAGTGCCAAATGAGTTCATCATGATTAATGTTATTACAGTACATACCAGTGAAATTCATAAAGGCCATTATACTGAATGGTTACCCAGCACCAAAAAGCACTCTTCTCCAGCCAGCAGCCCACACTCAATAAGGAAGATGAACAAAGTTCTATTCTAAGATCCATGGAGCTGCATTATTATCAGCCTGGTATGAGATACAGGCCTTTAAAGGAGATCTTCAGAGGGACCTTCAGCTTTAGGAATTCATTCACAGCCAGGCATAATGGTAAGTGTGTTTAAAATTCAGACAACAAAAATTAGTTATTGCAGGGACTTGATTTTTTCACCTGAGCAGGTAAAGCCTGCAGAGCTGTGCATGTTCACTCTCTTCAGACATTGGTCTTTTCATGATGGTGTAAAGTTAAGTATAAAGTTTAGCATACTTGACCAAGAGCTGAGATCATCACAGGGCTTGTGCAAAGAGGGGTGCTGAGTCTCCTTGTCCCATCTTTGCACAGGTTGCATGGCAGGGTCAAGGAACTTTACCTCCCTAAGACTTGTAAAGGCAGAGCTTAATACCCAGGTTTCACAACCTAGGCCAATCCACAGAGTCAGAATCTATGTTAATAAACTTAACAGGGCCAAAGTATGGAGCAGAGGATTGTCAGAAATTTGTTCATACCAGTAACCATTAGCAGTACTCCTTGGCAAGTTTTTGGCCTGTGCTAGCTAGCTCTATCCCAAGCACCACCAGCATGGTTCAGGGTTTAGCACAGCCAAAGACCATTCCTCTCAAGCAGTTTAGTAGTAGCCACTCTGTTTTGGGAAAAGGTCAGCAAGTTTCAGTGTATGTACATGAGCTATATGACACCAGCTGAACTCAGTGCCAGAACAGTCCATGGTTCATTTTTCTGCTTCCTATAGATAGAGCCAGAAAATATGTGTCTTCTTAGACCCATACCAACCCTGGGTCACCGCAGCTGCAGAGAGTGCTTTTGGCTGGCACACCCGCACAGCTCTCAGTGCAGCTCTTCTGGGGGTTGAAACCCAGGCAGCACCTGTTGGTGCCACAGAGGAGCAAGAGGTAACTAAAGCAAGAACTAAAGCTCCAGGAAACTAGATAAAATTGACCAGCAAAGTTGTGGTACTAACACCTAGAGAGTATTTTATTCCAGCTCACCTAGAAAATTGTCTTCTGTGTAACTACAGATCCTGGAGTGTAGCTCCAAGGAGCTGCACATATCAGGATAGCTGAGGCACCCTCTTTGGGGCTCTGTAGTAATTAACATATATAATAAGCCCAGTGTACCCAAGCTTCTGACATTAAAATTGTATCTGTCATGTTTAAATGATGCTAAGAATCAATTGTTATGTTCTGAAACCCAAAACAAATGACTATTTTTTCCATCTTAGTATTCCTGAGGCTCAGGAAGTTGATTTTTCAACTGTACTGAAACCATTGTTAGAAATTTTCTGTTAAAGGAGTGAAAATGAAAATGGAGGAGGTTTAGAAATAAGGAAGGATGTTTTCTTTGGGAATAGCTAGAATTTCAGAGAAAACTGATATTAAATCTGGGATACTTTAACTGGAAATGTTGTCATTGATATTAATTGTTCTCATTATTTATACTGAAATGTAATTAAGATAATTATGAGGGGAGTTTTCTCATTGAAATAAGCTTGAGATTTAAATTTAAAAAAAGGGGGGGGAGGGGGAGAATAAAACCTCTTAGGAGTATCTCACGAGGTGAAGTGTAAATAATCTCAAAATTTTCTGTGCAGAAGCAAAATAAGCTCTTTAGAAACAAATCCATTTTCTACTAAATAAAAAGCATTCTTCTAAAATTGTTGCCCATTCTTACATTGTTTTGCATTCTGAATCACCTGCCATTCACACCCTAAATTCACTTATCTGATCTCATTTTTTGTGTTTTACCATAATTTCTGGTCATATGCAGAAAGCTCTACACTATCAAATGCTTAAGTGTGTGTTTAGGTTTTAGCTGCTGAATATTTCCAGCGACAGCTGTAGCTCTAATCACACACTGATTATGAACACATGCTTAAGTACATTACTTTTGGTAAAGTTTCTCTTCGGTCTTCTCTGCATTTCCTATCTTTTTAGACCAGATCAAGTCTTCAGTTTCTTCATACGCTGTGAAATATCCTTGTAGGCCTAAATACAATGCTGGGAGTTAAACTCTAAGAAATAATTTAGTTGTTATTTTTCAGCTAACCCAGTAGGAACTGTCAAGAAAGACTCTAATTTTTCAAAACCAATACTTCTTATACCTCAGAGCACATATCACCAGCTTCAGGACCTCCTACATTAAGGCCTATTGAAAACACCCACTGTCCTCTTCAGCATCTTGTTAATATACAATAATGCAGCATAATAAAACATGGTGTCTCGGGTCAGGAGGACCAATGTAACTTTAGTGCTTTATTTGTCAAAACCAACTCATGAATTGCAACTAGAAATGAATCCACAAGCCATACTGCTGGTCATGTATATTCCCAAAAGACACTTTGGAACATAGATCTGAACACAAAATCCTGACACACCAACACTGCTGGAGGAGCTAGTCGTGCAAGGAAAAGGGTGCCAGCTGGGGAACCTGATCTAAATTCTCATCTTGACTAAGTCACTGATTCATTCTAGCCCATATGTGGCTCAGTTTTCTCAAGGGCAAAGCATGGGTGATACTTTTCCATTTAAGTAAACTGCTATAATTACATGGATGATCAGGGAAATGTATTATTTTTAGGATATACAGCAATGGTGGAGTCACAGAATTTTTCAACCTAAAAGAATATGAAAAAACCAAGCAAACTCAAAGGAGAGGCACACTTTGCCTGAATTAGTTCTGGATTAGATTCCTATCATGATGCTGGTGACACTGCCGATTAAGAAACTTCCCCCAAATTTCCCATTTTCAATCTCTGTTCAGTGGTTCTCATCTACAGTTTAACAGAGGTGTCCATCACAAGCTTCCTCTAATATTCAGCTAGTATGGTTAGCAATTTTCAAAATTGAAAATAGGGAAAGAAGTGTCTGAAATCTCTTTCAAAAACACTATAATTTATTTTTTTGTTCCATTTAATTAATTTGAATCTAGTATAAAAGAGAGTTTTATACTAGGTGTTTGATTTTGGACACTCAAAGAAACAGAAATGGTCAAACAATCAGATTCAGAAAACAGTCTGCATTTGTCTACACTTAGCAAAAATAGCCTCACATTTAGCATTACCATCTTAGAAATCTTCATCCTCTGTGAGAATTTTAGTCTTCTCAGAGCTCCTACCTATACATGCCAGTCTCCACAGAGCAAGGGAGAACAAGCCCTTTACCACTTTGGAGGAGGTAAAGCTGGGCTATAAATGTGTTCTTCCTCTCAGTTGCTGAGAACGGAAACTAAGAGCTTGCCCCTTTTACAGTTTATTTATTGAATAATACAAAACTGTGTGCTCTGAGGCAAAATTAGAAAGAGGTTGCAAGAGGCCTGCCTCATGTTTTGTACAGTAAGTAAAGGCAAAGAGCACTCCGTGCTCTTTCTCATTGTTGAGGTCAAGACAGCTGATTCAGAAACTTCAAACACCATTCATCTTCCACTGGTCATTTCTGGAGACAAGCAATAGTATCAGGAGGACCTTTGTTCTCACCAGTATGACTGTATTCACATTTAGCCCTATATCTGTTAGAGGAGGTAAACCATTTATACCAAGCTTTACCTAGGCAATCATTGCTAGAGTATTCTTCATTATGTGAGCAACTAAAACATATTTATAACTGCTGAGGACTCACAGCTGGGAATAAAGACAAAAAGACCTGTATTTTGAACATATACTGTTGTATACAAAGCTGAATATTGCAATAAATCTACTCAGGTGATCTCAAAACAGGCATTTAAAATTTGACATATATTTTACCTCAGTGTCTCAAAGCATTTCTTGTCTGAAAGGGGTGTGGGATAATTAAATCTCCTGAAGTTTAAGCACAGATTTTAAAGTTAGAAATAGAACAGAATAGAACAGAACATGAGGAAGTTGATAATTCTGTCTACATGGTTTGAATAGGTATTTAGCCATATATTAAGGAGTAATTCTTCCCTAAGTCAGTAACAGCCATACCCTCCACTAAAAGTGGCAAAGGTCCCACTGAAACAAAACATATTGGACCACGCAATTAGTGACTATATCATATGTACATGAGACTTTAATTTACATTGCATGGACAAGCAATTTCTGAACACTTGAGTATTTGACATTGCAACCTGAATAATATCATTTTAATATAACTTTGAGCAGTTAATTTGCATTTAAAGACTGGAGCATTTGAGACAAAGATGGATTGACACATTGGCCAGGTTTTTCCTTTGATTAGTAGGATTTTATTTTCTAGGACATACAGATTTAGTACTATGTTAGCATTTATTGTCCATTTTTCCATACTTACACCTCTTTGTCAAGCCACTTATAAATTTATTTCCTAAGGAAAGCAGCCCAAAGTTCAACCAGGGCAAGATTTATAAAAAAAAAATGTGGAAAGCAGAAATTAATTCTGACACATCTGATCAGCAATTTGTGGCATCATTCATCTCAAGCTCCCCAGACAACTGAAACCAACAAAAGATGATAATCATTTTTAAGTACAATCTTCAACTGGAAATAATTTTCTATCTTCCCTAGCTCCTCTACCCACCCCTCACCCCTCAAAAATATAAAATATTTTACACAGTAACATCTTTAATCCTTTCTTTTGTCTCCCTAGCACATAACACAGATGGGCTGTGATAGGAAAACCTGGCCACAGTCCACTTCTCTCTTAAAGAATGAGAAACAAAAAATGATTGAAACTAACCCAACCTGCACAATGCACTAGTTTCAAAAGAAAACAACATAAAATATTAACCTTTCTATTTTTTGGCAGTTTTTGTTTGTGTGTTATTTTTTACTTTTGCTATTCAGACTGCAATAGCTTAGGGCCCTAAAACTGATCAGAGTGGCTTCAGGCTAATCACCATGGGAGAGAGTGAAAGACTGCCCTCCCCTAAAAGAAATGTGATATGCTATAGTCCATGCCAAAGGCATCTACTAATCATATTCACATTATGGAAATGGAGGGGAGGAGGGTTGCAGGTGAGAGGGTTTGAGGAAACGGAGTAAGGGGAGGTAGCTCAGGGGACAAGTGCTTATTTCTTTCCTTTGAGGTTAAATGAATGGAGGGTGGCAAAGTAGATATGGCTATGTACTGCTGAAATCTAAAAACAAGTGGACTTCAGTGGTTCTCAATATTTTGTAAAGAAGAGTACGCGATGAAGTTATGGCTTAAAACAAGTAAATCAACCACTTGGCAATGATGAGCAAAATTTCAGAAAGGGCGCAGTCCCTGATGAATATAACAAAGTACATTGGTTTTATCTACATTTATATTTATCTGCACTCTAATAAAGGGTGCTTTTTATACTGAACTATTCTTTTCCTCTTGATAGATAGCACAGTGATTAACATTCCTTGGCAAATCTTAGAGAAGTTCTGGTGTCAATAAAGTCTCGCTAAATTGAGTTGAGTTCAGATGATAAATGTCTCATTCTTTTGTATCCCAGTTCCGTTATCAATAAGGCAGAACTACAGTTGGCAGAAAACTTATTTCAGGTTAAAACACCAACTTCTCCAGCTCCCTTCACCACAGAACTGAGTGCTTGACAATGTGAGTGAACTTATCCTAAAACATTGAGATACCTGGTTACTACACACAACCTCCAAGTTTTAGTGTGGTTTATGTAGCATAGGCCAGTTGTACAAACAAGCTAGTAAGATTTAAAACATATTTAAAACATATTTTGCATACCACAGTTTCCTTAAGGGCAGTTTAATGTAGCATATTTTTCAGATTTCCTGTGTGTTGCATGCCACTGTGAGGTAATCTAGCGAGATGCTCCAAACTGTGACAGACATTTTCAAATGTGAAAAATATGTTTCCAAAAAACAAGGTTACTATCACACCAGACTTCAACAACCAAGAAAAGTGGGGCTGACAGGTTTCAACCACATTTTATGCCATCTCATATCCCTAAAGACATGTAGCTCTGGTAATATGTGCAATAAAAGAACCCAAATATACTCCAAGAGACAAATGAACTCATCAGTTACTGAAGAGTTCATACTCTGTATTTTTAAGAACAGTGGTCAGTATCTTACTGCATATCTTCTGAAAGGTTATATATCAATAGGAATATATATATCATTGAAGTAATACTTCTCCTTTCAGTTTAGCAAGTTTTTAGTTAGTGTGTCACTAGTGTGAGGCACTTGACGGTAAGCCAAGATTGTGGAGAGAACAGGAATGAGCAGAGGCTGAGGAACCATCACCTACAAGGAAAGATTGACAGACCTGGCATCATTTAGTACAGAGAAGTTTTAAGAAAAGACCAGCTTTAGAAATTGGAGAGTCTGAGGCAAAGATGACAGTAATAATCTGCTCTCCCTGTCTTCAAGAATGAAAAATAACTGACTTTAATTGCAGAAAGGAAGATTCACATCAGATATTATGGAAAATTCCCTAATGATAAGGGTAATGAAGCACTGGAATAGATTTTCAAGGGAAGCTGTAGGATCTCTGGAGAATTTTAAGAGCAGGTTAGGTAAGCATCTGGCACGAATGACATAAGCTTAGTTTATTCTGCCTTCAGGCACAGGACAATATGGCCCCTGGAGGTTTCTCTCATACAGTTTTATTTTCTGTG
Source organism: Oxyura jamaicensis (assembly GCF_011077185.1). Classification (NCBI taxonomy): domain Eukaryota; kingdom Metazoa; phylum Chordata; class Aves; order Anseriformes; family Anatidae; genus Oxyura; species Oxyura jamaicensis. Next base: position 108,181,040 of record NC_048895.1, read on the forward strand.
AATCTGTGTTTCAGGAACCTACAACTGAAGGCATCCAAAGTACCAAGTCTCAAATAACATTTCTTTTTATGCAACACCTGGACTTGGGTCTTTGGGTTAGTTATGACCTCTTTGTTATAATTTTGATGGCTGCATGCTGCATGCTTCTGGTTGCATGTCTAGTAGAAGTGACAACTTGACTGAAATACATAAAACTGAATGTGGGTAAGAAGAACAGCAGATTTTAAAGGACTATTGTAACATAGTAATGAGAAGAGTCAACAGGTGACTGCAAGAGTCGGATATTTTCAAAGTAAAAGTGTATCTTACTAAAAGTAGGAATAAATAAACACTGAAATTATCTACCAAGGATAATGGATTACTCCATCTTGAAGACTTTGATTCAAGACTGAGTATCTTTTCAGAAACTAAATTTCAGTCATAAATATTACTTGTTTCAATATTAAAAACAAAAATTAGTTGAATCAGTATGGTTGTGTTGTATAAAAGATCGGCTCTGTGAACACTAACATTTTCATAATTTCAAAATCCTTAGGACTTTTTGGATTCTGAAATGGGAAAAATATACCATTTTCTGTTCTTTTATAACTGCATATTACTATAACTTAAATTTCAAAACAATAAACCTTTTTAAAATATAAAAGGGGACTTCAAGTTTTAAAAAATGTTAATATGAAATATATCAAGAAATTCAAAATGCCTTACTGAAGAAGCTGACAAAAAAAAAATCAGTTAAGTGAAAGAAAAATTAACAGCTTTGATTCCACAAAGCAGCTTTTTTCCAATACAATGCTTATTGTTAAATATTTCCATTCCACTTGTGTTTTTTTTTTTATTTGTTTGTTTTTTTAATGAAACAAACTCAAATTTTTCTTCAGGTGTGTCACTGAAAATCTTTTACTTCAGCTTATGACTACTTTTTTGCAAAATCTCCAATTTATGATTTTCTTTTTCAGAAAAGGAGTCCCAGGACTCATCACAATAAACTGGTACAAAGCAGCACATAACAATGACAAAAAAAAAAAAAAAAAAAAAAAAAAAAAGAAAAAAAAAATCTTCCTCTATCTGAATTATTTAAAAATATATATTATTTAAAAATATATATTTTATAGGACCTGGATTACCCTGGATAATCATCATGGTGACAGTATTTGTGTCTTTCACACTAATTTCCAGAGCACTGAAGAAAATTTTACATAGCTTTGGAGGCAGAAGACACCATTCTGTAGCCCTACTGAAAACATTTCTGTTCCTACATTTCCGTTACCTACAAAGTCTTTTAAAGTGTTGTCAGGTGGATCATAATAGACTAAAAGTTCACCTTGTTGACTTCAGGTTGTGCTGATCCTTTAGTTGGAACAATATTTAGTACAGATTAAAACACTTTATCCCACTCTCTGTGCCATTACCAAAATCAATTTAATTTGTCATGTTAAAAAATAAAACCTATAATATTTAGGTAAATCATGTATTCCAACTTTGGTCACATTCATGTGCAAATTAATTTCTTATTAATTGAATCCTGTACTGGATTGTCCATTATTTGGCTGGAAGGTAATGGCAGGTAAACCAACGTACAACTCTGGATCATCTCACTTCCACTCTGATTGCTGGCACAATATTGCAATTCTTACTCTTTTCTGGTCGATCAAAATTTCAGGACTTATTTAAAAACGAACATCTGTGAAACAGAGATGTCCTCAGCCAACTCCTTCAGGATTCTTAGGTGCAAGTTAGCCAAGACCAATGATAGAAAAATGTTTTTCCCTAATAGATCTTCTCTGTTGCCTTCCTTCAGTACTGATGAGCTAGGGAGATGATAAAGTATGTCACAGTACATATTTCCAAATGGAGATGAGAAATCCTTATAACTTCTGTCTTTTTTACTTAATCATTGTCAGTTTTGTCTGGCTCCTCTAGTATTAAGCCTCTCTTATCTAAGGTTTCTTCTATTCTAATACCCTTATCCCTGTCCTGTCAGGGATTTTTCTCTAATAGGTTTAATTTTTCTTATCAGTTAGATAGATTTCATAATTTCGATCTTACACAGGTTTTTGTTTTGTTTTTTTTTTCACATTTTGTCTTTTTTCCTGTATGTCATATATCTGGGGAAGATGATTATAGCCTTGTTTCTCGACCAGACCTTACTTTAGCAAATTATATCCTCTGAATGTGGAATCAGGACTTAGTAGCCAAGCAATAAACTCTTGCTGAGGAACTCCCTGTTTTCATTCATATTTTTCCATCCCCAGTTTTCCTCCAGGGCAAGTTTATTCATCACTTCTCCCTAGCTTCCACAAATGAGCCAGTTGTTGGGACTGTTCTCTTTTAATAAATTAAGTATAAGTTACATATTACTTGCAATCAGATCATGGTCATCAGACCCATAGCCATTAAAGGCTGCTGCGTAGCATTTAATTCATCTATATCCATCAGAACAATATCCAACATAAAATTACTCATTGTCAAACCCAGTATGTTTTGTGTTAGAAAGCCATCATCTATCATCCATCATTTTTAGGAGCTTTACTACCCTCTGCATGAAGTGGATCTTCCATCATTGCATCCTGGACTCAAGTCCCTTATGACAATTATTCTTTCTATATATTAAAGACAGGTGTTGCTTTGGCTGGATTCAGTGGTCTGTAACTGACTTATATTAGTACACGGTCCTGGCCTTTGTTAATTACTACGCAGATTCATAGTCGTTCAAGACTCACATTACAGCTTTCCCTCTAGCCTCCCAGATACCAGGACTTCAACTCACTACACTCAACCTTTTTGCTATTCACAATTTTTTCATTATTTTTCATATAGGTCTGCTTTAATCAGAGAGAAAGGAAGATGGCTATTGAATTAATGAAAAGCAAACATGGAAATTAAATTGTAACTACAACGACATATTTTACACCTCTAAATGAGTTACTTCTAAAACACTTCCATTCAGAGAATTTGAGACCTTAAGGGACTATTAAGATTTTCGCTCCAACTTGATGAATATCAGTGGCTGTTAAACCCAGCTGCCTGTCTCTCTTTGGACCAAGTTTGTTCCTGTTTGAAATATTTTAAAGGGACTGATGGTCCTGGTAAGTTGGTAATGTTTGCTTTGTACCAACTTTATCTCCATTCTGATATGAAGGGACAGACCAGAGATGAAGTGCAGAAAGCTCGGCATCATATCTTTAGATTTGTAACAACCAAAAGCATACCTGGTTGTTGAACTCTGGAGTTTCCCCCCTAGCAACTCCCTATAGCAAGTTTAGATTAAAGATAGCTTTTTTCTATACATGATTCCAAGCATGATTCCTAAATTCTACCTACATTACACTGAGGATTTCCTCCTCTAATACAGTGATGCTGGACAAGAAAGAAGTTCCTTATTAATGAGTAATACTGTGAAATCAAATGCAACTTCTGACTATAGTTACTCATAAAATCTCTTTAGTGTTCTTAACTGGAATTACCATAATTCATATGAATATTATTTTAATCACAATATATTTGTACAGCAGGAGCCCCGGGTCTCTACATTCAATATAACATTTTTTTTAATGTTCATTGTGCATTGGAACAGCATACATTTTTGACAGCCTCTTAATTAAAAAAGCCTGCAAGTCTCCACCATTTCACAAGATGAAGAGCAATTTTCATAATTATAATTACACAGAAGCATGCACATAAACTTGGCAATCCCCATCTATGCAACCATAGCTCAGACTAAACTTAAATTGTTAATGCTCCTTTGCATTGAACCAAGCCAAAAGGAGCTCTGAGACTTGATTTTGCTACTAAAGCTGATTATCTGAGATAACACCTACCAAACTGCCAACTTTTGTAGCAGCTATACGGTTTATTTAGGGCAAGAATAGACATAAATAACCTCCAGAAACAAATAACATTGTTTACAAGTATTTTTATTGTTGGAAATTGTTATGCCTGCACTGCAGATGGTGTGCCCAGATACTTTAAGTCTATGTTAGTACCACCAATGAAGCAGCAAGAAGTCCTGATTTTTTCTGATCACAAGCAACGAGGCTGAACCAACCACCTTGAGATGGAGCAGCGTTAAGGTGTTCATGTCACGAAGGCATGCCCGACTCACACCAGCCGAGAACAAAGAAAGGAATGCCACTGGAGACCATGCCAGCGCTCCATGTCTGAAAGCACTGACTATACTGATGTGATGGGCCCAGATACACTGGTGTGAGAGCCAGACTTCACTACAGGTTCGGCACAAAAAATCCAGAGCACCCCAGGGAGTCTGGCTGCATTTATCCTGTTATGGGACTGAGTCCAAACCCTAATGCTATCCACACTTGTGCTGCGGGTAGGAGCACGAACTCCCTGCCCACTCCTCCCTGCTAGAATAGGTCAAGTCAAAACCTAAACATTTGCAAATCTGCAAATCTTTGCAAAGCTGCAAAGCTTTGGTGTAAATTAAGAAGTTTAAACTGCTTCTACCGTACAATGACATGAAGCAGAAACCTTCAGTAGTGACAGATTTCAGGATTGAGCTCTAGTCCATGCTACTCTTATCATTTATTATCACAGAATCACAGAATTGCAGGGGTTGGAAGGAACCTCAAGAGATCATCGGGTCCAAGCCCCCTGCCAAAGCAGGTTCCCTAGAGCAGGTTGTCCAGGTAGGTCACAAAATATGCAGGTATGAGGCTATCACAGTATATCAAATATTCTGTTCACCCGGAAATATTCTGTTCAACCATTTTCAAGTCCCATCTCACCCATATGAAGAGTCCCTCTTGGCTTGCTTAGCTGCTAAATTTTCTGTGAAGTGAAAATAAAAGTAAAATTTCCAGAAAAAAAATATAGCTTACATTTGTACCCTGCAAGAACAAATAAAGCTCATGGAGCATTGCCAAATGACATTTTTTTTCCTTTTTCACAGTTAGATTCACAGGGATTCAGCACTGATGTTGGAAGAAAAAAGGCTACCAATGAAACAAACATATGCCAAAACTCAGATATGAAAGCAAAAAAACTTAAGCCACAATACATGAACTGAACAACTGCAGAGAAAGTCACAGACAGATTCTCTAGTACAACCTTAGATTCTTTCCTGGCCCATATCCATGATGCAACATATCTACTCCTTTCCTTTGTCTTAATTCTGCAAATTCTGCAGCAGTCAGCACACCTTTCAAGCAACTAAGAAAATCTATATATGTATATATTTTGCAGTGAGGGTAAGTATTGATGGAACTAGGATTTTATTAAAATGCAGGTGTTAGAGTACATCTTACAATAATACATAGCAGCTAACAGATTTTAATGCTTTATATGATTTTCAATACTTTGTATGATTTTCATTCCACCAAATAAATGCATGATGCTGCTGTTGTACAGTAGTCTTTTTAAAGCAGACTGTTAAGGGGATTTTTTTTGGACTTGAAGCAATCAAGTCAATCAAGGAAAGATTCCTTTCAATCTCCTGAAGCACTCGCCCTTATCAATAGTTCAGCAGACCTCACTGGTCTTTAAAGTAATACCCAAAGGCTTAGTCAATCTGCAAGTATCTGTCTACCCTCAGGCACGCAGTTCTGCTCAATGGGGTCAGAGTTCCCAGGCTAGCAAGAAGTCATCATGTTGGTTCACAGGCAGCTGTGTTCCAAAAAGGCTAACATGGAATAAAAACTAGCATGTGTTCACCTATCACAAATGTATAACAGTACCATGGGAACACAGAGCTAGATGCAGGTGGTACTCCTTGACCTATACAAGACATCCCTACATTTCACTGGAGTGTCTTGGATGATGCATGGGTAAAGATCTGTTTTCAGGTCTGTAAAACTCCTAAGAATCTTTCAAAATTAACCCTGTACCTGAAATGCAGCAGCAGCATCCTAATATCACACATGACCTAGCTAAGTGATTTCTATTTGTAGTGATTTAACTAAATTCACGGCAACTGCAATTTATGTTTTCTACAGCAGGTTTATGGGGATTGCAGAAATAAGCCTTCCAAAATCGGATAATACAATTCTGAAATCTGTTTCTAGGAAATTAATGTGTCTCATTGCATGAAAAAGACATTTTAGAAGTTCATGAAGACAGAATTCATTGCAATGCACTGTTGGCTGACCTTCATATGCTTCTTCTGTTCAGTGCCCCAAAAGGCATTATATGCATGTAATTTCCAATATGGGAACAATTTGAGTTGTAATTAGGCAAATCTCAGAAGGTTCCGCCACTGATTTGTTCATTCTTTCAATATTATTCTATAGGACACACCAAAAACATTACATTAGGTTCAAGCAGGGGACAATTAAGAAAACTTTAATCCTGTTACAAGGGTATGTAAACATATCATCACTTCATAATGGTGTTATTATACTTTACATATTGGGCAGATGGGTCATCTTGGCGTTCTGGCATTTAGTATTGCACGTGCTGTCTCCAAATAAAATTTGCCATGTTAACAGACACATTTCCCTTTATCAGGCCAATAGCATGATAGCTTTCTGCTAGAAACTGTCCTAACAAAATAGCTATCTGTTAAAAGAAGTAGTGACAAAGTTAAGAGATTGGGAAGACTGAACATAAACAAGCCTTTAATTATGATGAAAAATGTCAGCAGACTAACACTATCTTGAGAACAGGTATTTACACCAGATACTTTTCATTACAAAAGTTCTTTTCATGGTGAGGGGAAAGTGTCATACACTGTCATATGTAATATGTAATATTTTTTCATATTCTTTTTAGGTTTGCAATTTATATGCCATTAATATATCATTCATATACATATACACATATACTGTATGAATACAAATATGTCCGTGTGTTTACACATGTGGATGCGTATATATGTATGTATGTATGTAGTAAGGCATATATAGGATATGTTAGTATATGAACTAGTTGGAGTGCTAGTTGAAGATTTGTTGAGTCAGACCTTTCGAGTACTAGTTAACACCACTTAAAGACATTGTGAACTTTGTAATATTTACTTGATACCCATTATTGTAGAATGGTTTCTCCATTCTTTATATCAAGACAAATTCTTCTTCACATGACATTTAAGAAAATTACTCCAAAGCAATTTTCATAATCAGAACAAAAATAAAATTTAAAAAAAAGGTAACTTACTAATTGCTTAAATATTATGCCCTTTTTGTCAGGTAATTAGTTACTATAATGCCATGAACTATACAGAGACTCTTTCACCTTTACTTGAATTCCAAGTGATTAATCTCTCAAGGTAATAATTTTAACAACAGAATAATACTACAAATCACTTGAGTTTAAAAGACGTGGAGGAATTCAGTATTGACCTAAAATTATGGAGAATATAAATGAAGAAAATTTATTTCACAAATTTTGTTTGAGCCAAATTAAGCTCAACTGCTCATAAGATATAACATGAAATCAACAACGTTAGGAGAAGTTGGACTCCAAATTTATTTATACTTCATTTAATGCCAGTTTATATTCATTGTTGTACTTATTGTCTTCACTTTGTAAGAACATCACAAACCGAAGACTGATCTGGGTCTCTGACCAGTAGAGGATGCCTGAAAAAGAACAGAATACTAGGGCAAATGCATCTTGATGCCTTTCTTGGCATTTCTTCCCTGCTGCCAGTAATCAGAGGCATAAGAACTTCCTAAGACAGAGGTTATTTCTTCATGCTATTAGCCATTGGATATCTTTTTTCCATGAATTCATCTAATGGCTTTTTTAAATTAACATAAACTTTTGGGACTATAAAACCTTCAGTTGAACTATGAACTGTTTACTTTGTACTTGCCATCCCATCACCTTCTCAGAAGCCATTTCATGTTTGTGTCATGATAAACAATGAATAACCATTCTCAGTCCACTAAAATCCTGACAGTTATGACTCCTAGCATGTCCTCTACCCTCCCCAACCATCTAGCACACTGAATTAGCTAAACCATGTGCTAATAGTACTTGAACACAGACGAGTCTTAAAGCATTCATTGACTGCTCACTTAGACCATCTTTTAAAGAGAAAAGTATTTGCACTTCTCCTCTGGAAGAAACACACGTTTTTCAAGGTTTCTCTCTGAAAAGCTGTGCTGCTTTCCTGAGGATCCAATGACTTCTGACTAAACTGATAGCAAAGACAATTAATAGAACCACTGTGTGGTTATAACACAGAGTGTATGAGGAAGACCTCAGCTCATTTATCAAGCACATGTGTGTATGTGACAACTGTCAAAAACACCCATTTAGAAACAGAACAGGTTGTGTAGATTTAGCAGGTGAAACCTCCTCTGTAGCAGGCGTCCTTTAGGCATAAACCAGCCAGTAATTTAAACAAACCATTCTCCTCCTCCGCAAAGTGAATCATATCACATGGCTGGTATTTGGGCACCGCTAGTCAAAATGTGTCTGTTTTTCCAGCTGAATCTGTCAAAGTCAATGCAATGGTAGCATTCAGAGACCAGAGCCAGCACAAAATGGTGAGAACAAAAGAACATGTCTTTCCTACCAACCAAAACAAAACACAAACAAACAAACAAAAGCCTGTTTTTCATTAGGTTGATGCATGATCCTCAGCTTAAAAAAAAAAAAAAAAAAAAAAAAGAAAAAAAATGGGAAAGACGTACTTCAGTTTTCATTGCTGAACTCTGACATGGACTGTCATGTACAATTACACTTCATAGGTGTTTCACTGAGCCTCATTTCTTTCTGAAAAAAATAAAAAATAAAAAATAAAAAAATAGCTCTACAGGCTATTTTGAATGGGCTCTGTGATCTCACTTTTTTTTTTTTTTTTTTTTTTTTTTTTTTACAGCTCCTACTTAAACATTTAAGGGAAAAGTCTTCTGTTGCATTGATTTGTTTGCAAACAGGCTCAGGCTAAACCCTTGACTGACTGGAGCAGATGCAGTATGGAACCAGTTAAATTTCACCCTTGTTCAGATCCGTGGCAGAACATAATGTTGAATTACAATCTTTGATATGAGGAAGCAGAAGGGATAAACCTTATTCCCTGAACTGCTCAGTCTGGGGCCTTGTGGGTATCATGGAAAAGATGTGCTCCGGAATCCCATCAGCAACATGCAGCTGCTTCCTTTGGGCCCTGCTTTGAGTTAGTTGGTGTGAGCAGAGAACACAGGTGTGTGAGTTGAGCTCTCCTGGTGAAGTTGTTTGCTTGGGGTTGCCCATGACACCCCCAGCCCAGCACTTCAGACATGGCCCCTCTCTCATTCCACAGCTCCACAGAGTAGAGGTGCTTGTTGACCCAAATTCACATAAACCAACCAGCATCTTCTGGTTCAGGGTAGAGAGGTGATGTAGCTACTCTGTGACCCAGAAGTGTGTGGTGTAACACATCTTGTGCCCAAAAAGGTAGTTCCTCCACAAATGCAATTTACTGCTCTCATCCTCTCATCTCTGCTGCCTCAGCACGCTTGGTGTGTCCCCCACAAGCACTCATGGGATCCATCATCTGGATCTACTGGATCTAATCAGACGACAGTCTACAAAAGGACTGCTGCCCGTGGCAAGGAGGTGCAAAAAGGGAAAGGAATGGCTTAGAAGCACCACCAAAGTTTTAAACTCTAAGAAACTACTAGAACTGATGCTTGTCTTCCACTCTCAGAGGACCGTTTTGTGAGAGAGAGAGAGGAATGTAGACTTTGTTTTATTGTATTTGAATGTGAAAGCACAAAGTGACCTTAACAGGCATACACACACTCACCACCCCAAGCCTGATAGAGATGCCATAGCCAAGGGCATCCTCAGTTGTTGAGAATGGCACAGCTGTTGTCACATCAGAGGTATCTCTCCAACATTTAATGTCTAGATTCTCAATAAATGAACAGATCATGATTACCACTCCATAGCATGGCTATACTTTTAACATGATCAGAGTAAGACAGTGGCAGTCACAGGGAGCTGCAAAAGCACTGTTTTCTCAGGCCACAGCAGTGAAGTCAGTTGGGATTGGTTTAGTGATTTTTTTTTCAAATAACAAAGTATAAAACTGTTATATACAAACAGAATATGGGCAACAGATATACTAGAAACAGATCTTAATTAGGATTACCCAGAGTTTTAGATTAACAAATGCAGATGACTTAGTGAAGCTATAATATTAAAATGTTATCCATTTCATATTTAAAAAATTAACACTTACCTGGACTTTAGATTAGTGGGATTACTGGAAAAAGACAATGCATACACACACACACACACAAAAAAAAAAAAAAGATCAGGAATGAAAGGAAAGAATACATATTTTATTAAAAGGTTTAAGACATGTTCATATGAATATTAACATCACTTTAAATAGCAACAGTGACTTGAAATTTCAGATCTTCCAGATATAGTTTATAATTTTTTTATAGTTTATCAAATATTATACATTGACTTTCTGATAATTTTTATTTCCACATAGCTTTCTTAATTTTCTATGTACATGCAAAATTTTAATAATCTAATATACTATATCTGTGTTTCTTTGAGTTCCTCGGCTGTCTAAATTTCTCTGTTTACTCTCCTCTTAGAAAAACATAACTTTTGAAGAACTGACCTTTTAAAAAATGTTATCAGTGCCTGGCTCGGTCTTATTTCATCTGCTGTTTGCATCACAGTAGAAGAAACAAGAGCCTCACAGTTGCAGGAGGCTCTCAGACATGATGACTACATCCCCACCAATAAAGCTGGCAGTTCCAGGCCCTGTTCTCTGGCCCTGGGAGCAAAATCATGCTGTCATAACATGGCCACATGCATTTATTAAACTCTCCTGGCCTCTAAAACAGGGAGGCTGCATCCAAACAGCCATTTGGATGGTCATTGGCCCAGGCTAACTCCTGAACCAGGCCCAGGAATAGTATGAGAGCCTTTCAGTAAGCCCAAGCCAAAACCATGCCAAGGACTGCTCTAACAATTTAAGGATAGGAACAACAGAGTTCAGGGCCAAGGCAAGACCTCTGGCACAGCTAACTTAGTATAGACACAGCAAAGGGAGATGGCTAATTGCACAAGAAAGTTAGGCTATTTGAGGCCATACCCTGTAGCCAACACTAACACAAGTAGCCTTTTGAGCACAGCACAAGCTCTCCTCAGAGCACTGTGGGGATCTCAGGGATTCCTCTGCCCTCGGTTTGCTACACCCTGAATCTCCCCTTCAAGTATGTTGTTATACACTCTTTTTAACAGCACAAACTGCACCACAACCTTGTTACTATCCTATTTTATTTCTTGGTTGGACCTGCTACTGCTCCCCTTTCCTACACGGTGCCCCCCACTTGCGGTACCCTTCCAGCACCTCAGAGCCTGGATTCAGGCTAGCCGCAACCTAGCGCTGTACAAAGATTAATAAGGCTGAGCATATTCAGAGTATGTGGGCATGGGTCCCACTGAAGCCAAGGAGAACTATAGGAAAACAACCAAAGAAAGAATTCACTCTAGTAAGATTTGAATCTCCAGCTTACTCTATTATGGCAACATCATGAGATTATGTTACTAACAGTGCCTGAAATATCTGCTGCTGAAAGATAGATTCATATTAACAGCATGTGCCATTTGTTGGGAGCATTGTGATAAAAACAACTATCATATTGCTAGAAGTTTGATGCTTTATAAAGGCTATGTGTCATGCAGCAGTCTTATATCATCAGTGGGAGAGACTGAAATGAAACTTCTTGGCTTCAGAGAGGAAAGTCTAGAGCTAAAACTGGAAAAGTTACAAAGAACCAGCATTTCACAGTGCAATATCTACTTTTTTGTCTTCAGTATCCTGTCTCCTCCTCTGTGCTAGTGACACCTGTCCTTTATCAGCTCACACGGCCACTCCTGAAGAGGTTGGGGTGGGGGAACCCATCATTGCTGTCACACAGGGTTGTCACAGGTCTTGTCAAGTGCCTGATGTTACTGCATAGTCCCTCACCACTCCTTCCACACAGCCAGGTACTATCATCCATTCACCCATTGTGCTAACACGACAACCAGCTTGACCCCTACAGCCCAAATCACACCCAGACACCTTGGAGTTTGGTACCTCACGTGGGGGGCAACTACGTGTGGGTACCAACTGGCATGACTCTACAACCCATTTAATTGGGCATTCTTGTGAAAATTTTTTTAAAAAAAAGGGGGTGGGGGGAGTAGGGAGGGAGGGGAGTCCTGGGTCTTGTCCACTACTTATGAACTTCAGCACAACCATTGCAACAGTTCAAAGAAGAGCATTGTACACTATCTGCTTTCTTGCTCCCACTTTAATCTATTGCTTCATTCAGAAGGTATCTTTTTCTGTCTCTAGCAGCAGTCTCAAAATGTTTCCCCTCTCCCAAGCAGCCTGGTGGGTAGGACATCTCCATGGAAGTAAGATGTAAGAACCAATGTGATGGAAGCAGGCATGAAACCTTGGTCACTCACAACACGGTTGGCTACTCTCACTGGTCATAAATGAGGAGCAGTAGACAGCACCATCTTCATTGATTATTTTTTAGTTGAACTGGTTGTGATAACTGTGTGGCTGCGTATGGTCAGACTGCCAGAACATGTGTATGGAATTAAGCATGTCCTGAGAATTCCCTGGGATAATCCAGCATCTGCTAACTGAGAAACATAGGTGCCAATATTTGTATATCCAGGGTGGGTAACTACCACAAACATAAGACACATACCTATTTCAGAAGTGTCTTTGAGACTCACTCTCAAACTCTGTTCCTTACTTTACCTTGAAAGACCCACCCTAGAAGTCCAAGCTTCTTAACATTTTTGGCAACATTTATATAAACAGGGCAACATTTCAGCCTTAACACTATTTAAAGTAATGTTCAGGTGAGGAAGTGGATATTTACCTAATGAAATCTTTCAGACAAATCTAATTGTGTGTACTGCAATATTTCCCCTCATGAAGGAAAATCTTTCCCTTTTCTGCTGAGACTTATATTGACATTTATTTTGGTAGTAACAAATAATAATTCTGGTCTCATCACTAAATTATCTTGTTTGCTGCTCTAGCAGTTTTCTCACAGCATAACTAGCGTTGATTTTTTCATGCAGCAAATCATTTCTCCAAGGGTGACCATTTTAGGACTACTGTCTCCACGAGAACAGGGAAGATCTAAAGCTTAAATCACTGCAATGACTTCTGTGGGTGTGGGATCAAGAACCAACACCCTTACAGCAATCTGATTAGGGAGACAAGCTACTGAGATAAGTGCTCCCTAATTACAAGTGTCCTCTCAAGGACTCAGAAAAAGTGCAGCAAGTTTATTTAGACCAACCAGAAAGCTACCATTGGCATTGGAAAGCAGTAAAAGAGAGCATTTGTCCAGAATAAACTAGAAGTGACTGATCACTAAAACCCCTTACATTTTTGATTGTTTGTTAGGTCAGATGTTTCCCCATTCTCCCATTTGGACACATCTCATAACCTCAGTTCTGATTGTTGTTCTTTGCCATGCCACAACTCTGTGCCATACGCGATTTCACGGTTCTTTTCCAGTAATTAACGTAATACCAAAGGCCAAGAAGGGGTTGTGGCCGAAAATTAATGCCATAGCAAAGGCCCATTAATCATGTCTTTCTACAAGCCAAATTAACTACAGAAGGTAGTGCTGATAACACGACAAAAATTAACTACAGAAAGCTGCTAAAAATATGTAAATATACCCTAAGCTTTTGGAACTTTTGCTTTAAAAAGAGTTTAAAAGAACAAAATGATGATTTTCATTAGAGAAAACAACATATTAACTTTTTTTTTCTGTGCAGTATTAGAAACAGAAGATCAACACAATGAAAAAACTAATATAATTTCTAACTGGATCTTATTTTTTGTTTATTGGTTTCTAACCAGGATCTAATCTATGAAGGAAAAAAAAAAAAAAAAAAAAAAAAAAAAAAGCTTTCATTTCTGATGTACTCCTGTTGCCTACAGATGTGCATTTAATAATGAGCAATTATTGACTCCTAGACATGTGAGCCTAGAAGAGGAAAAAACTTTCCCAAAATAATTAATTGCACTACTTTTCATTTAAAAATGGCAAGGTCCTTAATATTTAACAACAGTTTATGTCTTCTGAATAATGGAAAAGTTCACCTTGGGTGTTTCATGCTGGAAAAAAAAAAAAAAAAAAAAAAAGATAAATGCTTTTGGCCGTGATCACAGAAGTCAATGGAGAGACTTGGACTTTGGATCAGGTTTCAACTTTTCCCAAGAAAAAATCCATCTTCCTGAGGCAGTAGAAAGCAAACGCCATGTATAAAATTTGCTTATAGAGTAGTCATAAAGACTGGGGGCTTATCTCTGAAAAGAAGCCACATAAGGCACAAAGGATCTTCAGTTTGCAGTTTCATGTTTAGAATAATTTACATAGTAATTGAATAAACCAAAGCATTTCATCAGGTGGAAGATATAAACTAATTCACCCAGGAAGCCAATTAACAGTTCCATGGACTTTGAGTAGGATTCGGCTGCCACAGCTGAAAGTCTGAAAGTCAGATGTCTAAGCTTGAACTAATCCCTAAGTCCCTCAGTCAAAGTGAGAAGTAGCCACCTCCAAGAAGCAATTTATCTTATCCTACAACAGACACTTACAGCAGCGTAGCTGGAGATGCCTAATACTCTGTCTGGGAGCTGAAATATTCACATATTTCAATTTTACACATTCAGCTTCAGGTCTATGCAGCTGGACTAGATGCACACACTATAGGTGTGTGAACACTGATGTTTAGATCAATAAACCATACAAGAATCCAACAACCAAAAGACAGCTGAATGGTACCCTTCTTTGGCATAAAAAGTGAACAAGAAACTGATTTAACTCAAAACCTAAAATACCTTTTTGGATACTCACTATTTTTATAGACTACGATTGGGAAAACTAGGTAGAAAAATGTGCAAGGGAAAAATTAGGAAAAGGCATGATTTTCTACAGAATATTTTCACTTTTGGAGTGATATTCAGTAAAAGTCAATTCTCCACTGAAATTAATTTTATTATACAAGAAAACGAACTACAGATACTTCATCAAAAACCCAGTGTTCCTTCAGCTATTCAGACACATTAGCTTAAAGCTAACATCTGAACTGGACCAAAACATTTTTTATAAAATTTCTTTAAATTTAAACAGAAGTTTGGACACCAATGTTTCTGAAATCCAAAGCAGATATACTCTGTGTGAGAGACGGAGAGAAAGAGACATAGTCCATCTGCCTTATCAAAAATTACAGGAAAGATTCAAATCAGACCTTGACATGTAAGGTGAAAACAGATGTTTCAACCCACAGAAAGCTTTTCACAAAAATGTTTGAGGTTTTGTTTCTCTTTCAATGAAAAATTAAAATAAATAGTCATATTTTGAGATTTTGGAGCAGTAAGCAGAAACCACCAGAAAGACTTTTTTTAGCCCTCATCATTCTGGTTGTATCACAAGAACTTAGATCCTCACAACACCAAGACAGTGACTATCAGCAAAAAAAAAAACAGTGCATCATTTAATGGCATTTCCCATTGCTCTCCCTCGCTCTACTTAGCCAACAACAATTTTTGCCCAGAGTTAGCAAACCCAAACAGTGGGAGGAAGAGGAAGGCAGAAGCAGCCTGTCAAAGCCTCTTGTTGCTCACCAAAAAGCAAAGGCAGAACAGCTCTCCTCAGAAACATTTCTCTGGATTTACACTGGAGTAAATTAGAGAAGTCACTGCAATAATATAAAACTGTTTACAGTTTTAATAGGAAAGAAGGTTAAAAATACAAAGTTAAGCATCTTTTTCACATTACCAATATTTTTAAAACTTTATCAGACTCAAA
The DNA here is from genome assembly GCF_011077185.1 of Oxyura jamaicensis. Taxonomy (NCBI): domain Eukaryota; kingdom Metazoa; phylum Chordata; class Aves; order Anseriformes; family Anatidae; genus Oxyura; species Oxyura jamaicensis. Next base: position 108,196,795 of record NC_048895.1, read on the forward strand.
TTTAGCTTTAAAATGTAAGTTAGAATCAGAACCAGGTTTCAAGTTCACCAACCCACTTATGTTTTGTGCTTTCTGCTACAAAGAGGGGTAAGTTTATTGAATCAAAGTTCATGGAACTGGAATCTATAAAGCCAAGTTTACATATCCTGGTCATTGTTCAGTGCTGATTTGTTTTGTGATTATTTAGAATGACCAAAAGGCAAAGCAGTGTCTGAAAAGGAACACTGGAAGAAAAGAAAAGAAAAGAAAAGAAAAGAAAAGAAAAGAAAAGAAAAGAAAAGAAAAGAAAAGAAAAGAAAGGAAAAGAAAGGAAAAGAAAAGAAAAGAAAAGAAAAGAAAAGAAAAGAAAAGAAAAGAAAAGAAAAGAAAAGAAAAGAAAAGAAAAGAAAAGAAAAGAAAAGAAAAGAAAAGAAAAGAAAAGAAAAGAAAAGAAAAGAAAATAAAAGAAAAGAAAAGAAAAGAAAAGAAAAGAAAAGAAAAGAAAAGAAAAGAAAAGAAAAGAAAAGAAAAGAAAAGAAAAGAAAAGAAAAGAAAAGAAAAAGAAAAAAAAAAAACTTCTTAGTACACCCAAATGCTTCAGAAGAAGAAACGCATGGAAATTCGTCTAACTCAGAGAAAGGTTATTAGTCCTTGGAGAAAGGAACACAAGTGCTATACCCCTGTAAAATTTGGAGGTGACTGAATAACCTCATGCTGGACCAAATACAGACCCATTAAAATCACTGGGAACCTCTCCACTGACTACAATAGGCTTTGGATCGGGTCTCTTTTCCTTTTTTAGGCAAGGCAACACAACATGGGGTGAAATACTATCCCCACTGAAGTCAATGGGAGTTTTGCCACTGACTTCATTTGGACCAGGATTTCACTCCTCCTCCATTATCAGAATATAAAGTGTGTTTTCCGGATCTAATCTGCTGGTTGTGAAAGAAGACAGGAACAAAAAACTGCCACTCCATCCAAGACTCAGCATATAGCATGAAATGACAATATTACTGTTTCCAAGTGGCGTGAGATACTCAAAAGAAAAATGGCAATGGAACACAAAGCAGCACAAGTGTGTACTAGAGACTAAATTACCAAAATTTCCTGCAAATATTCTTCATATTGCAAACTGTGAGCATAGAATATTTGTGGTATATAAAATAAGAAAGAAAGAAAGAAAAGAAAGAAAGAAAGAAAGAAAGAAAGAAAGAAAGAAAGAAAGAAAGAAAGAAAGAAAGAAAGAAAAAGAAGAAGAAGAAGAAAACGAAAAAGGAAAAGGAAAAGAAAGAAAAAGAAAAAGAAAAAGAAAAAAAGAAAAAGAAAAAGAAAAAGAAAAAGAAAAAGAAAAAGAAAAA
>NC_048895.1:108198234-108198538 GCF_011077185.1 Oxyura jamaicensis
ACAAAAAAAAAAAAAAAAAAAAAAAAAACTAGGTGTTACTTTTCTAAAAAGACCAACCAACCTATGCAGTCCTGCTGGCATTTCTGTAGTTGATTATGTTCTAAAAGGTAAACTAAATATCTCAGAAACAGTTTGTGTCAGATTTTCCATGCTTGACCTTCACTCTCCATGCACAAATTAAAAAAAAAATAAAAATAAAAACCCCCCAACCAAACACTATTTCCTTAAATTGTTCTTAAGATATTCTCTGCATACATGAGAAAGAAAGAAAGAAAGAAAGAAAGAAAGAAAGAAAGAAAGAAAG
>NC_048895.1:108203538-108259715 GCF_011077185.1 Oxyura jamaicensis
CATCCCCCTGTGAAACCAAAGCTCCAGTTCAGACACAAATACCATTATGAAGAGAGGAAACAGCACAACAGCACATGCCCCGGAGGACACCTTCTTCCATCTCCTAGGTGAGTTAGAATCTGTCCTGCTTGTTCATTAGGAGCCAACCTGGGACACACACTGGAAAGCAAAACAGCACATAGTGAAATGAAACATCTGAAATCTCTTGCGGTCCAGTGGTAGGCACATGGAAAAGGAAACAATAAGGACTGCTGTCTTTTTCGGCACAGACTGCAGATCAGAGCCTGGAGACTGGGCCCCAGATGAGAACGGCAGGATGCAGCTGACAATGTACTGACTCATGTATCCACTGACAAGTAGCAGTATTAAAACAGGGCGTAAAGATGCCACAACTCTGCGTGAGCGATTTGTCAGCCAAGGCAGACACAAGTGAGAGCATTAGCAGAGCCAGTAGTTCCCAACTGGTGAGGCACGAGCACAGAGCAGATGCAGGGCTGCACTGAGATCAGGACTATCTCCATACCAGTAAAATAAATTAGGGCTTTGGCTGTCCCCACCAAACTGTGTGTAGGAGAGCTGCTTGGCACATGACAGAGGCCAAACTGGCAATTTAACAGGAGGCTTTCACCTTGAGCTAGATGGTCTCAGCCCCCCACAGCACTTCTGATCCTTCACAGGTTTGTAGCCACACTCCTGAACACCATTAACTATTCCCAGCCTCCAGGTGCCATCACATCTCCTCCAGCTTCATGTCTCCCACCCCCAGATCCACTCCTGCTATCTATTACCCCCCTAACCACCATCCCACTGCTTTTGTCACCAAACTGAATGTTAACAACTAAGGCTAAGGGCAAAATAAACATAAATGGGGACTACAGTAGATTTAAAGCACAAAAGCCTTCTGAAGTGAGAATCAGTTACAGCAAGTCTGGGAACCATCAACCAAAAGCAGGAGGAGAGCAGCGAGGAGAATCCAAAATGAAATGTCAGGCAAGAGGGAAAGGATATAGAGTCCGAGAGGTAGCTTGGACACACCACAAGGTGCGCTAAAAATTGAGTCCCTTTGAGATGATTTGGGGAATCAAGAGCAGGCCCAGAGAGGCCTGAGGATGTGGTGGGGTTTTTGTCCTGGACCTTCAGGGCTCAGAGCGAAGCCAAGATGACAGAGGAGATGATCTACACAGTTCAGAAGAGTTATCTCTTCACAGAAAAACAGATGGCAGTTTAAATACCAAGGGCCAGAGTTAAGGCACTGCCAGCACCCAGGAGACAATGGTCATGGTTTTGCAAGCACTTTAAAATGCATTGGGTATTTAAGTCCAAGAACCTAAACCCAGAGCTCTCTATCACTTCAGTTAGGAAGGACACAGATATAGAGAAGTGTTTGGAACAGGGACAGAGAGAGGAGGCCCAGGGGTCAGCTGTGAAAACTGCCAGTGCCTGGGCCCTTCCCCTGGCTAGTAAATTTAGTGCAGGGCGCTTAGCTAGCAAGGCCCCAGGCAGCTCTGGAGTTGGAGCAGAGCAAGAATGTGGCACCACATTTCTCAGCAGCTCTAAAGCTGGGTGAGATGTGAGTAGACACTGCCTCCAACCAGTCCCATGCTCCAGGCTCTGACCAAAGTGTCTGAGGGACATGAGCTGATGCCCAGATCCATTTTTGTGGGTTGACAAAAGTGCAGGCCTGCCTGAACACTTTTTTCCCCGACACTTTTTTCATGGATGTGATTTTGGCAGTTAGCTCCTTTGTAATCAAATCTCTTAGTCACTGTCTGTCACTATGAAGCCAGTGTTCTTTCACACTGTAATTGCGTCCCATATGTAAAGTTACTCTGAAAAGCTGCCTTTAATAATTGCTCTTTCTTCTTTGTATCAGGCAATCATTACAGATGCAGGCACAAGTGAAACAATAGACTGTTACGGTTTCTTTCTGACGCACTCGCATGGATGGGATCCAGTTGGCTATTCATGCCATTTTAAAGACAGTGTATATTTACCCACTCTGCTCAGCTCCAAGGTAAGCACCTACACTCACTGCTAGAGTGGTGACAGGCTTTATTTACTTTTGCTGTAATGAAGTGAATTCTGCCACAAGAACGACCTTTGTTAACGGCAGGGGTATACACAGCAGAAAGATTGACACCTCAGAGGTGGACTGTGGATCACAGGAAATCTGTTACAGGGATTGTGTTCTACGACAGCATTTGTGTTCTACGATACAGCAGCAAGGAGAAAAAAAAAAAAAAAAAAAAAAAAAAAAAAAAAAACCTTTAATTCCATGCTAAAAATAGGAATGCTTTGGGTTAAACATAGCAATATTGCTTCCACACAGTTTGGTGAGAACCCTACGCAATGAGTCCTGCTCTGGAATTCTCATTTTAAAACAGACCAAAAGTTGGAAAGGTTCTGGAAAACACATCTTCTAAGGAGAAATGTAAAAAGTTTAATCAGTTTAGGCCCTCGGAGAAAGAGAAAACAGTTTTCATAGCTTCTGGAGTGGAGAAGCATGATATGAGCAACTCCATAGCCCTACATAGCCCTACAAGACTGGCTGAAAGTGGAAAGTAGAAAAATGTAAACTGAAAATAGGACACAAATTCCTAACAGTGAGGGAGTAATTAATCACTGGAACATTCTACCCAGGGAAGTGGTAAATTCATCATCACTTGGAGCCTTTAAATGTAGACTGGATGTTTAAGTGACATGCTGTTAGCAGCCACAGTATCATTCACTTGTATAAGTGTAAAATAGTTCCAGTTCCCCACACTGCAAAACTGCTGCCTGGTATTTGGTGGCCTCCTTCACATGGGAGGCCAGACAGGCTGGGGCAGTGGCCCCCTTCCAGCCCCCAAATCTTTGAACCCAAAATCTCATTACCTCTGAGCACTTAAATTGTTTTTTTTGTCAATTGAACTCCAACCTGGTTATGTTACACATCGTGCACCTTTAATATGGTACAGTTATGATGACATTAAAGTTTGCATGTGAGGACAAACTAGAAAAGAAAATATATATGTGCAGGCAACAGAGTTAATTTGCAACAATTCAAGCTCTGGAATGTCATACCTTCTGAGCACCATCTACTCAATCTTAGCACTTCAATAATTAATTATAGGAAGCTTTTGTTTTTGTTATTTCTAAAGCCTGTGAATTATTTGTTGGTGTATTCATAAATCTTCCTGCTTCATCTGGTAGAATGTAAAGGTTTCCATACTTTGTTAATCAGAAAGACCCAACAGACTTAACAGAGACATCTTAAATAAAGGTTTCCCTTGTTGACCAAGTGCATTGCCTTAAATGGGAATTTTCAATCTGTGGAATTGCAGTTCTTATTGACCATATCAGAAGAAAAACTTTTTAAACTGTAATTTATACTGGATAATCAGATAAATAAGATAACTCAGATCTCTGATAACTTGTGACTGTATTTCAGTATGTCAGAAGTGCAAGATCCGGGACATTGATAGGTCAACAAAACTAGCAAGGTCCAAAGGAAGTTTCTGATGAGAAATGGCAGAAAGCTGTGAGCCATCAGAAACCTGAAAGGAAAAAAAGGAATGACAAAGCACCTGCCTGTTAATGGGAAACAAATCCATGAGGTAATTGTATGTGGTAACTTTATGATGGATAAAGATGAATTGAATTCTGAACAGTAAAACAGTACTTGATTAGAAACTGCAGGTCATGACCAGTTTCTATTTCATGTATGCAAACTCAGTACAGTCCAAATAACAAAAATACTTGGTTACTTGCAAACATATTCTGACACTGGAAAAATTATTAGAATAATATTTTTCTAATAGGAAAAATATAGGCAAAAATATGAAAGAAAGCACAGAGTTCTTAAAGAACCTTAGATGACCAGACAGCATCATATGATCAACAAAAAAGAAAACAATGGCTTGGTTTAGTTATATATTGAATGCAAGAATTTCAGATGTGTTATTCAAGAAATAGGAAAAAATACCAAACACAGATCAAACCACACATAGTAGTAGTTGCAAGGTGTATAGAGTACATAAAAATTGTAAAAGATCCTAAAGGAAAAAGATATTATTGGCAAAAGTTGGTGTCAGAAGTTTATATATATTGAGATCATAGAAAATTAAGGCAGATTTCTGAGTGACAAAGGCAAAATTCTAAATAGTAATAATGAAATATATATATATCTGTGGGGTGGGGGTGTTGTTTGGTGACAACAATGTGTTTTAATCAACTAATTTGGATTAGACTATCTGTATTTCACCTGTCCAAAAGAGGGAATGAAATAATATCTATTAAGGATGCACATTTTAAAGCCATCAGTCTGGATAACTTGAACCCAAGTATCCTAAAGAAGTTGCCTAAAGAAATCACTGGTCAGTTTTTGCTTATTTTTACTAAATCCTAGAATATCAGCGTCTGAAAATACTAGACGAATGATCATCTTGTGAAAACATTTGAGAGGGGCAAACTGTACCTACCAGAGTTACAATACTGATCTTGACATCAACCTCAAACAAAAGAATAAAAAGGCTCATGTGGAATCTGACTGATAACAAAATAAAGGAGAATAATATAATGAATACCAGACAACATGAAATACTTTACGGAAAATAGTGTTGCTTAAACAAACTTGAGTTCATTCTCTGAGAAGTTTTTTTTGGATAAATGTAGCTGTGTAGATGTAATAAAATTTTATAGGCTGTTTGACTTGGTACCACACAACATTCTGATATAAAAATCAGCAGTATATAGTACTAAGAAACTGCATATAAAAAATATTGAGAATTAGATAACTGATATATACCTCAAAGTATTTGTAAGTAGTGTCACTAAATAGGGCTGGTCACAAAATAATGGCTATAAACATGAGACATGCTATATTATCCTCAAATGTTTAGAAGGAAATATAAAATTACTGCTGATAATTTTTTTTTTTGGATGATGTAAAGACAGTTGGAATGGCAGGTGGAAGTGGGAAGAGGACAACCAGATTGATCTGAACTGTTAGGTAATGAGGGTCTATTCAGATAAAAGTCTTTTCCTAAATTCATAAATTCAAATATCTAAGAAGAAGAATGGTCTCTTCCTACAAAACAGGAATGGTCTTCTGGTCAAGCAACAAGTATGAGATGGATTTAAAAGCCAGAGCAGGCCAGGCTGAAGTCCTAGCATCATGCTGTGGCAAATAAAAAAATAAAAATAAAAAAGTGCTGCTGCAGAACGGGGAAATCTTTAAAGCTTTTAAGAGGATGTTTTGTAAAAAGATTAAATTCCCGTTTTTTTTCTTTGGTGAGACCAAAGCCACTACAATGAATCTTCAATCTACTGGATAGTACACAAGGATAACTACTGCCAATAGCCAAACCAACACATTATCAGTTGAATGTTTAAATAATTTAATGCTTAGCTAGTTCAAACAACAGAAGAAACAACAAATGAAAAAGCCAGACTGTCTGAAAGCAAAGTTTAGGTGTTTTTCTGGTATCTGCGATTCAGCCAATCATAAGTGTTGGGTTCAAAGAGGGGTTAACTGAATTATACATAAGGAAGCCAAGCTAGATGATCTCATGGTCTCTAACACTATGGAAAAGGACTTTGTGATTGGAATGAGATGTTCTCAAATGGGTAATCCCAAACTAAGGCATTAAAAATACATCACTGGAGATGTTCTAATAAACACATGCAAAGCTGATGAATTTAAACTTTCGTAACTTCAAAATTACTGATCCAAATTTCTTAGATTTTTGTCAGTTATGTTATATTCCCTTTGAGGCAAGATTATTTCTCGCCTATCTATAAAACACCTCATGCTAATGCTACTCAGAATTTTCCTTTCTCACCATGAAAAATTTTGACTTTTCATCAAAAATTGACAAATGAAAAAAAAATCAGTTTTCAGCCAGAATGTTTTCAGAGGAAACTTGTCATTTTCCCAAGAGTGAGCATTTTTCAGCAAAGTGAATTTCTCTGTCAAAAAAAAAAAAAAAAAAAAAAAAACTTCCATCCAAAAACAATTGTGACAGAAAATTTGCAACCCACCATATCTACAATACTGGCAGCGCTATAATTAAACAGACCAAAACCACATTCGCTTTAATCAGTTACACGCCAGATAAAATAAATGCTCACTTCACTTCACCCTGAAGTTTGTTAAATTTAAGTTGTGTGGGATGGTTTTAAAAAGGGTTATCTCTGTTTTGTGTAGTGTAAATGTGAAACTGGATCACCTTTTTATCTCCTGTCTGTCTACAATAGTGATTGACATTCAGAATTTAGCTTAATCAGGGGAAAAAAATAAAAATGTGAATGCATGTGATTTATTTCTTACACATCAAAAAGCTAAATAACATAAATGTGATCTCAGCTGTGAAGTCTTAACACTGTTGAAGGAGTGGTAGGTTTCCTGGGGAGAAGGAAGGAGATCTGAAGCTGCATCTCACACCATATGGATGACCACACAACTTACCCTTGCAGACACCAACACTGAATGCATTCACTGAGCCAGGCTGTTACAAAATATACTGCAGACTGAAACTATCTAGAATCCCCTGCACTCTGGAAAGAATTGGAATAAATTCATCCATGCCAATTTTCCAGCTTAGATTTCTACTCATTTCTTTTTGTTCATCTTGCTTTGGCTAATTTGTGTCAGAATTAACATCATTTACTTTCTGGTCAGCTTTCCATTTCAGTCAATGCTGAATAAATAACACTTTTATCCTAGAGATAATTTGGTAATGGTACATCATATCTCCAGGTCAAACTATTTAGAACCATAATTTTACTTCTGCTAAAGCCAATACAGGTTGCCTCATGACCTTTTCCTCTACATAAGAAAAACGACAATAGGTTTCTAGAACAGCAGTTCCCTATTTTAATGTCACATATTTTAGCTATGAAATTTAAATAATAATAATAATAATAAAAAAAAAAATCTGCCACATGTTGGAAGTCACTCTACTATCCAGAGCAGTCTGGATCCCACCTCTGAAACAGGACAAAAATCAGTGTCGGTCTAACAGTGATAGACAAATTATTTCAGGCTCCAAGAAAACCCCACGGGAAAGAAGAATGAGAACCACATGTAGACATCTCTGAGAGGGCAAGCAAGAAGATGCTGTTAGATTTCATTAGATAAGACTATTGCAGTTGGCTAGCTGAAAGACAAAAAAATTAGGTTTTGCCACTCTTTTAAGTAAAAGTAAATAACAATGCTGGTGAAAACCCAGCTCATTTCCTAAGGTTAATCAAACCACAGTACAGTTTGTCCCTCAGTGATGTGTGATTTCTGGCAATTTAAAATTAATCCTAAATAGGCGAGGTGGAAATAGTTCTAGGCTGAGTATTTTCAGGGCCTAGTGTGAAGGGGTGGACAACTGAGCCCTACCACTGGAGGTAACTCCATCCCACTGAGGAAGACCATGGCTCCTGTGATGGAGGAGGGTAGGAAAGCTCTTAGGGACTCTGGTCTGCTGTGTTCCCTGAGGAGGTGGCTCAGAGTGGCCACCACCTCCTTGCCTTCCTTCTCTGGTTGTTCCTATATAGCTTCCAAATTCCCCCCCCCCCCCCCCCTTTTTTTTTTCTTAAGTGTCCTTTGCAGGGAATCCATCAGCCTGAAGATAACACTGCAGAAATGACTGAAGCTCCAGACTAGGCTCTTGTTGGCAAAATTATCTTTAAGCTTTTCCTACCCATAGCTGCAGCTATACATGCACCAGTTCCTGAAGGCAGAGGTTGCAGCCCACCCTCAGAATAAAGCATCTTGGAAAAGGAAAAGAAAGAATTTTGGAGGTGAAGCAGTGTTCAAAAGGAATAGAAAGTACATGGGGTGAAATCTTGGCCCTTGAACAGTGGGAATCTTGCTACTAGCTTCAGTTCTTTCCTGGCTGGAGGGAGCAATGCTTACTGAGTACTTACTGAGTGCTTACTGAGTACTACTAAAAGTACTTTGTACTTTTAAGAAAGCAGCTGCCCACAGATGGGTACTGAAGGCCTCAGGAAATGTGTTTGTAGTGCTTATCCCAACTGTTTTTCAAGACAGTAATTTATTCTTCGTTAAAGATGGGAGACTGAGGGCACAAATTACAGTATCCATGGACTCCAAAGAGTGCATGACAGTGAGGGCAAACAGTGTGTGATGTAAGCAAAGTTTTTACAAAATGGAATGGCAAAGCCAGTGGCCATGTTCATAGTAATGTACCTGGCCAGTCCTGCTGCTTCCATACTCCCTGGCCAGCACTATTTGATCATTGGCCCAGCACACTCCCATGAAATTCAGACTGTAAGTGTAAATTCAGAGAAGAAAGCCATCCCAGTCACCATCCATGAAAGTTCAATAGCACAGATAAAAGTGTCTGCCTTACCACTGATGTCAGTGCAAAGGCTTGGATAGGTGTTTCCAAACAAACCTACATCTGTCTTTCACAGGGGACATTCACTGACGGGCTAGTCTTATGAGTCACTGAAACAGTCTTCCCTGCAAGTCTCACTGAACAACACTCTTCTTGGCTTCTTTCAGGGATTTGTTTGTCTCAAGAACCTGGGATAAAGTCCTTAAAGTTTTCTCTGCAGTCTACTGCCAGTTAATGCTCAGTACAAATTGCAGACCTCAAAATTCTGGGCAAATCCAAAGATATAAAGTCAAAGTAAAAAAAAAAAAAAAAAAAAAAAAAAAAAAAAAAAAGTTGTTCTGGCAACTGTCCAGTCACCAATGGAACTAATGGAACTGGAGGAAACCCTATCATATGAATCATTTAAAAATAAGATCAGTCTGGACACAGCACTGGAAAATGTACCGTAGGGAACAGACTTGTATTGGCGGGGGAATGAACAGGATGATCTAATCCTGTAGGTCTCTTCCATCTCTAGTTTCTGAGGGCCCAGTCCTCAAGGGACCTTGCAGGTTGGGCCCATGCCATCTCAGATTGCTTCAAAGAGCATTAATACAAGAGCTATGATAAAGCTAGAACCATGTTATCACATATTCACAATTTAACTTGACTCAGTAAGCACCTTCACAAAAGTCTCCCAGGTAATGAGACCTGGTCTAAAAGCCAGAGAGTAATTTTGAAAACACTTGATTAAGCGTATTTGAAAAAGCATCTCTTCTTTGACAAGACAAAGGTTCAAGACTCAAAATCCATATCTGATACTGTGCCTGTTTGGAGCTGGGATTTTGGTTCAATGTATCATTAAAGACAAGGCCCAGCTGTGAAGCTTGGAGCTGGAGTCAGACTACTACAGTATATGTTTACATCCAGAAATTTGTTTTGGGACATTATCTCGTCAGAATACATTGGCAAGCTGCCTCAACCCATTCAAAACAAATGTCCTGAATATTGCTAAGTCCAAACAGCAATAAGACATCTTTTTGGAGAAGATGATGGAGTAGAAAAAGATTCTGAGCCTTCTTCCCAGTCACCACTTCAATAAAGTGAAGTGTCAAGGGATTGCTGTGATCAGCATCAAAACCCCAGATCCACCCTTCTCTTCTCTGCTCGTTCTCAACTCCCTGCATATAAATTTGACTGGAGAGGTGAGAACAGGCTTTTATCTACAAAGACCATGAAACAAGTTAGGAGACATGCGTTCTGTGTCTGGTTCTAGTCATCACTCACTTTCTCTCCCAACTCCTTAATTTCTTCTTTTTGTACTGGCTATGAAGGAAGCAATAGCACTCACTTTTTGCAAAACACTTTTGAATTGTCAGCTAACTGGTACTTGATCAATGGGGAGTACTAGCACTGTTATCAAGGAGGAAGGATAGGAACTGTTGAGGGTGGTGCAAGTGGGTAATGGGACAAAACTAGCAAAGGGATATTTTAGGCTAGAAATCAGGAAAAAATTAACAATGAAGCCCATTAGACTGTGGAATAGGCTCCCAGAGGGAGCTGCTGGCAGCCCTACCACTTGAGTCATTTTAAATAAGACTGGACAAAGCACTAGAAAATACACTGTAGGGAACAGCCCTGGGCTGACCTTCAGGGAACGGAGGGGATGGAGGGGGAGAAATGGACTGCATGACCTAACGGGTCTTTTCCATCCCTAACTTCTATGAATCTGTTACTGGCTAGTGAAAAATGTGATGTAAGGGCAGCCTGCAGTGATTGGCAGACTAAATGAAGGTCAAAAATAAGTTTTTGGATGCCTTGAGCACAGTGCGTGTCCCAAGCACTGACCACACTCACTCGGCATGTTTAGCCACCTGGCAGCTCTGCTGTAGCCAACCCAAATAGTTCATATAAAATTGAAGTGAAATAGCAAACAACCATCGTTCTCAGAAATGTTCACTTTTCCTGGGATTTCTTTTTCTCTCTTTCTTTTTTTTTTTCCGACAATCCAAAAACAAGTGATGGAGTTGAGGTACTTGCCGAGTGAATTTAGCCTGGTCAAGGCTGACTGGTGTCTGGTGGAACCATTGTTGGAAACAAGCTTTCACAAGAGGAAAGTCCATCCGACGTATTTGGATTCCAGCTCAGGCTACTCTAAGGGCAGCAGACTGCTCCTTGAACTGATAGATAGGCCATTGTAAACATGGGCTAGAAAATCACTCTTGTCCCCCTGTAGACAGACATGCATCACCACAGACTGCCCACATTACCTCCTCAGTGTCTTCTTTTCACAAAGCTCTTGGAAATAAAGCTGTATGTTGCAAGTACCTGGAAAGCCCTGACTAGACCTCATTCCCTTACACTGCCAAAAACACTCCATCTCCCCTGATTACTAACATTCTCTTGTTCCCGGATCCAAATTTTGGTGGCAAAACTGTGTACTGATTCATGTGTGCTGGTTTTGTGTGTTTTGCTGGTGCACTTGGATTGCCATTCCTGAACTTGCCTTGGCCTCTTCCAGGCTCATCTGCTGGAAGGAGGCAAGACGAGTGTTGCATGTTGTTAATGAAAAGAACACTCTAACTGGCAAAGGATCTTGGTAAGGCACCAGAGGAACGACGGGATGACAAAATAAAGGCAAGAAGCATATGGGGAAGTGAAACTGGCCAATAAAAGAAAAAGAGGCATGATTCACTGGGGTAAGTGGAGAGGAAAGAGCGGGTAATTGGCAATGAAAGGGAAATCCAGTGAAGCAGTGAAGACGGAGGTGTAGAGTTAATGCACAAGTGGTCACATACAGCTAAAATGCAGCTTTTCAGCTCAGGAGGATTTGCTTTGCCCTTGCTTTGGAGCATTGCCCAAATGTTATGCCAATTTTTATGAAGGCATTTTTATGGACTCCAAGCAGTAAAAACTCACTACACTGGAAGCACTCAGCACTCAGTGCATGACCTGACAGACCTTCACAATCCCTGCATACAGTCCATCAGGCCTTTGGCATATGCTGGAGCCACCATACTTCAGGAGGAAGCAGCAGCCCTGAGCACACACTGCACAATGTGAGGCTAATCAGGAATGAAGCCCTCGCTCTATTCCCCACCAAAACCAAACATCACTGATGGCTTTACATCATCTCAGGAAGCTGAGCTCACTCTCTTTGTTAGCCCGTTTTTACGGTCCTCAAGCACCAGGAGAGCAAAGTTGCTTCCTTCAACTATATGCCATTGATTTTCAGTCCTCTGAGAGTTTCCTTTTTAGATATAAGAGGGAAACAGGAAGAGGTCAGCTTTACTTTCCTTCTTTGCTTACCTGGCAAAGTATCTGTAGGTTTGTTTTTCTTACCTGTGGTTTTCTTTGTGAGTCCAAATATATCACATCAAACATAGGTTTTGGTCAGGACAGATCTTGAAGGGAAAAGGATACTTTCTCTCAATATTTTATAGATCAGAAGAAATTAAACAATGGCTGTAATTTCAGTGGTATAGGGAGCAAGTGATGTGGGAAGAGGGATCAGATGATGACAGACAAAATTAATTATGTACAGCAAGACCAATAGACCAGAGGCTGGTTGCTATGGGGAAATATAGCAATGGGAAAAGCAATATTGCCTTTTCATAGACTCTTCAAAAAATTACATAAAAGGGCAGTGTGTCTGAGTCTTGTTCACTACCTGACCATGTTTTTATTTTAACTATTTGCTTGTCAGACAGAAGTCAAAACAACTGATGTCCACATGAATTCAAGACCTAAATAACATTTAGTCATTGCCTAAAATTAAAAGCCCCACATTCGGTTCATGCTATTACTGTGTTCAATATACCAAATAAAGACCTTTCAGATTCCTTCACAGGGACAGAAGATGAAGATCACTGTTTTGGTTTGGGCCTGTCTTTAATACTTATGCCTCTGAAGTACAAATGAAGCAGGCTACAACCACACTGGTGGTTTTCAAGCTCTTTTAACTTGGAGATCCCTAAAACTTTCCCAGTGAAGGAATGGATCTCTATATAGAAAACATACACCTAACATATGACATGTTGCAATCTGCAAAAAGGAGGCTGAAAACCATCATGCTTTATTGTGGAGAAGAGCGGAAGCTGTCTCTCCATCAAAGCACATTTTTGGAATGAGCACATTCATCTATTGCAGTTAGGATTTTTGCTATTCCCAAGTATTGTCTTCTTTCTGCCAGTCAATATCATTGACCGTAGCTTAGAAAGCATAACCTTGCAATATCATTGACCCATAACTTACAAAGCAGAACCTTACTCTGGTTTGCATTCTAGATGTGGTCAAACTATCCTAGCTTACGGCTCCAGGGAGCTCATTTGGTGACAGTCTTCACCTTGCTATTATCCTCCCGTAAAGCCCTGGGCAAATCACGTCACCTTTAAATCCCACTCTGCAGAAGCAGGGATATGATTTCTCCCTTTGCTCTTATTTCTCGTAGCTTCCACCAGCACCCCTAACACCCTTTTCATGAAAGGTCCTCCCCTGGATCAAAGCTTCTCACAAGAGGTGAGGCTTACTGTAGAGAAGACCTCAGGTCCTGTCCCCACTGGCCAGCAGGCCCTCCCATTGCACACACCTGCAGTTTGTTAGTCTTGAACACAGTTTCCAAACAAGAATCAAAAGCTGTTTCTGTCAGGCCAAGTGCAGGATATGAGAGCAAACATGAGTCTCAGTCTGCCCAAGACTTAACAAAAAAAAAAATAAATTTACTGAATATCAAAAGGGCAGAGGAAGAAGTTGCTAAGCTGTTTGCAGTGGTATTCTCTTTCTACCCAAATACATGGTTCATAGATATTTTGATAGCAAAACTCCCCTTTTTCCTTTTCCATCAACTAAATGTAAGTCTCTTGCTCACCAGTTAACTATGTTGGAGAAGGCTGTTTTGCATTTGATAATGAATTGCATACCATCTTTAGATAGAGATCTTTTGGACTCTCATTTTTGGCATCTCCAAAGAAATATGCTCTCCACCTGCTGCTCTGTCCCATGCAAACACCACCCCATGGCGTGTTTCGCTGTCGCAGGCAGACCCTGCCACCTAGTGCATCCAGATGTGTACTGGCCCTGCAATACACCCTAAACATCTGGCTGGACCCCCACTCCTTTACTGATTTCTTCAAAAAGCCCTTTCGTCCAGACACTGAACGAAACACTGCCTAAAGCAGCAGATTTCCTAATGGAGCTGTACAAGTATTTTCCCAGAACCTGGATCAGTTCTCAAGAAAAAGCCATTTTGATTTTCATTTCCATTTAGCAAGTGACATCTCTGTATTTCTCTGCTACAAATAAACAGGTAAGCAGACACAGGGTCATCCTATTTTAATCTCCTACACTTCTTAGGTTATGTCACTTGCACAGCTCAGCATCCAACTAGCAATGCTATTGTCTAGCTTTAGGGTCTCCTCTTGCCCCCTTATTCTGTGGGGTTTGCTCAGTGTTGTGACAGAAACAGTCCTTCGGGGAGCTTGCAATGCACTAACTTTGCTTCCAGCCACAGGTCAAGCAGCACAACTAGTAAAACCTTCTTGAACTCCGTCAAGCTCAGTGCTGTGACCGCTGCCCTGGGGAGCCTGTTACAGTGCCTGACCACCCTCTGGGTGAAGAACCTTTTCCTGATGTCCAGCCTGAACCTTTCCTGACACAGCTTCATGTCATTAGGCATGGAACAGAGAACATGGACAGTGACTGAATTAGAGGTTGTCAGCAAGCAAAGTTGGACTTCAGTGCCCATGTGTGGCCTGACACGCCTCCACAGGAGAGAGCTACTGCTTGTGTGCTCTATACAAAATACACCAACTTCTGGAGAACCAAATGTCATGAAAGGAATACCACATTGGACACAGAAAATATGATACCTGACAAACACTGTTTATCAAAGCAAAATTCTCTTTTCTTTTTTTAAGAACAGTTTATAAATCTTTGGTCCCGGTTTGAAAGTCTTAACTGTTCCACACTTTCCGTCTCACAGGGCCAACGATCCTTTTGCCCAACAAGACAACAGTAGGCCTTCTGCGCTCTGCACTGAACAAATATCCACTTCTTTCCTCATCTCTCATCTCTGGGAGGAAGGTATTCATTTTTCTCCATAGTAGCAATATAAAATACTGCTTCAATCCTTCATTAGTTGCCTAACCCAATTCTTCTTGTTGTTTTTTTTTTTTTTCTTCTCTTCTGGCCTGTGTTTCTAACCTTGTGTATAGTGAAGAGCCCTATTTGCCATTTATTTCTTTCCAGCAGTCAAGTAGCCTTGCCAAAACTCTTCTGCCCCATTTCTTTTTCTCCCACACTTCAGGCAGCCAATAGATTCAGGCTAGTAAAGTTGCATACCTTTTTCACAACACTCACCAAAACAACTTACTAAGAACCTCAGTAGACTCTCCATCACTTGCATGGCTTCTATTTAAGATCAGACTCAACTTGTGGCAGCAGGTGAACAGGGCTGAGCACCAAGCAGTTGGAAGGGGCATCCACAAGCTGCCTTCTGGTGCAGTGCCAGAAAAGGGGGGGAGGGGGGAGGGAGGGTGGTGGGGAAGACTCTGAACCAGGGTAATGCCCTGATCCTGCCCCACAGGATTGGGATGGTGGCTGGGGCACAGCCTGAGCAGGAAGCAGCTCGTGCCCCATCCTGATGCTCCAGCAGCAGAAGCAGAAAGTGCCACTTCCCAGGGGAGCCCATCGGGCTCTCCCCTCTAACCTCATGCCTGTCTGAAGCCCTGTCCCCATCCTTTTTCTTTTCATACCCTGAGTCATGGTAGAACAAATAGGAGCTGAACAAATGGCAGTGCATTTTTCTCCTGCAGGGGTTCGCTGCTGTGTGAAGCATGGGCTAGGACTGTGGGACTCTCACGCCAACAAAGAGGGAGAGATATAAGGTAAGTTCAGAGGGGAAGGGGCTAGATGGGGTAAGAGGGGAAGCAAAGGGATCCCTGCCCCAAAGGACAACCCTCTTAAACCTCCCATGCCGTCCAAATCTCTCCTGCCCCACACACAGAGCTTTCCAAAAGCTTAATCTGTTCTATCCCCTCTCTGGAAACCTTGACCGTTCCTCTCCTCATTTCCACCTGAAAAGCTTCTACCTGAAAACACTTGGCCCTGTGGCTTCCTCCTGTATCATACGCCCACCACAAATTAATCTTAATTGCCTTCATATCTCCTCTGCAGCACCCTGTGTTTTTCCCTAAGCCTATTTCACACTCACATTCTCCAGAAAGCTCACTTGTCTCACACTTGTCTACTGGAGCCCTCCTGACCAGTCCCAGCATTTGCACCCCTATCCCCCCAAATCCCCTGGCCCCTTCCAGCTCTCCTCCTCTCACAGGCTACTCTGCTGCTGCCCTGAAATGAAATTTTGCCTACATTGCCAAAAAGCCTTCAGCCATCTCAGATCATGATGGAAAACTTTCTTCAAGTACTCTCTCTCCCAGCTGCAGGAAATCCTGTGGGGACCATTCAGTGACCTCTGTAATGAAATAGGTCAGATTAGATAACCACAATAAGCTTTCCTGGCCCTGAAGGCCTCTTGCAAAATAAATTGCATGATCTAGCACATGTAAGAACACGAATTAATAAGGACATTCAAGACGGTCAAGTACCATGTTCCAGAACCTCTGAAACTGCAGATGCCAATAGCACAGTCTAATGTAGCGTGCAAATCTAAACCTATCGATCTAAAGAGGGAGAAAAACAAGCATCAGTTCAAAAGAACGATCTATGTAGCCCTGATAACACTGGCATTACACCCAAATCATTTGTTTTGTATTATTAGACAAGTTACATAGACATCCCGTATTCCCCAGTTTGAACTAGCAAAATGCCAATGGACAAGGGAAAAAAAACACGAAAGTTTATTTTTGTAGAAATAATGCGGTGACACATTTTCAGCAATATATACTATATTGTCAAGCCCTGATTAGACAAGCCAAATATTTTTGTGTAATTTCTGCAATAAAATATGAAAGCAGCAACATTCAGACAGAGAGGCTGGCTTTTGTTACACTGGGGCTCCAAGAATAACAGCTTGTGAATTACCAACACCATTGTTTGGAGGAAGAAAGTTGCTTGATATTATTCATTAAGCCAAAACTGACATGCCTGCTAAAGCAGCCATTAGCAGTCTCAATCTGTATGGACTTGCGTCCCAAATGTACGAAACAATCCCAATCTTGGGTCTTGTGTCAAGTCCTCTGACAGAGTAACCTACAACCGCTGGGGCACCGATACATTTTCCAGCAGATGTTAATGATGATTTATGACTCACATTTCTTCCGTGTACTATGGCACTCACACAACTCATTTGCACTACATGCTTGCAAGAGTCATGTCATCCATCCATAATACCAGTGAAATGCAACAGCCTTGAAAGAAAAAGCAAGTGAGTGTTGGAGCTGTTACGGTAGCAGCATGCAGGTGTCTAGAACAGGGGAAGACTTTCATCTGCTAAGGCTGCCCTTGCCGGAGAGTCTTCAAGCCTCTCTGTGATTTATTCCCTGATCAGCCATCCAAAGTTATCAGCCTAGTGGGCAACTCACCCACAGAGCATGTAAAAGCTGCGTTTCTCAGACACAGAGTATGCATAGAGACAGAGGATGAGCCCAGATCTAAGCATAGTCCAGGGCCTCAGCACATGGCAAGCTTTTTTTCTTTCTCCAAGAGAAACTGCCAAGAGGATTTAGGAAGATGAATAGTAATTTGCCCAAGAGAAATTTGGCAAGAACAACAGCTTAAGTGTTCCAACCCGCTGATAAACTTCATATGATATTACAGCTTTAGGTACGCAGTATCGGTGTCTGACTACACGAATGCAAGGTTTATTTATTTGTTGCTTAGTCTGTTTTTTTCATCTGAAGTACAGTTTCTCCCTCTCCACAGTGTCCTGTATCTTTGAGAAATCTGATCCCAGATAACACAAAAAAAAGGTTTCCACTGAATCATCAAGGCAAATTAGAGCAGAACAGGTAGGAATCTCTATTTAGAGTACCTACACTGCAGAACATTCATTTTCCTTGTTATTTACTTCTTTTCCAAACTAAGTGCTTCAGTCTTCTACCTCAGCTGAAACCCCCATCAGCACAGAACACTCTGAAAATCTCCTTGCTGTGTAAGGTAGTCATGTTAAACAGGCAGATTTGGCTCTGGCAGGTAACAAACTTGAGTGAACATCAATGTAGGTATGACACAACTATGGTGGAAATGCTCTTCCCATTCCTTAAATATCTGCAGGACAGCTATAAAGCCATTAAGAGATCAAAGCTTTTACAAATGCATCTAATTGATGCAAACCATTTAATGTTCAGGTTAGGCCTGGTTTAGCCAAATTCACCAAACTTGCTTGAAGCTCATAAATGTGGATTAACCTGTTAGACAAGGATCGTGTTAATTATCACCTTCTTACCTGTCTACATACATTTCATTTCTCTTGGAACCCATTTCATTGCAAAAGAGATCCCATGGATATTGTAGAAACGTGACTCCCATCACAGATAACCGATGTCCTACAACACCTTTTATGGAGCACTGTCATCTGGAAAATGTTTCTTCCCTGCAGTAGTTTATATCTTATATAGAAGAAGAATGTCAAGTTTGGAGTGACGGAGACTTTTAAGTAAAAAAGAAACTCAAGGTTCACTTTAATCCCTAGGTCCCTGGGAAACTCAGCTGCCAAATATCTGTCCTACCCAACAAAGAAAGCCAAAGAAGCCTTACTCCTACATGTCACTGCCTTTTACCAGTCAAACAGAGCTAAGCTTCAGCTGGATTAAAGCATAACTGTGCAAACCACCAGAGACAGATTATCAAACAAACCCTTAGACAGCATGGAGACTACCATGGCAGGATCAGATAGGAAGGACGGATCAGTATATTATGTTTTCGTGTAACCAAAGAGTAGTATGAAGTAGCAGCAAATCATCTCTGTTATTCCTCCACCCTCCTCTGGGAATGCATGTCCCAATGAATCCAAATCCACTTCTTTTGCAGACTTTCAAACAGCCAGCAGAAAACCTGCTTCCCTCTTGCTCTCTCGCCAGTGACATAACCTGACACCGAGCACCCGTTTCCCCCCCAGCATCCAGCAGTAACAGCAGTAGCTAAGGAACAGGAACAGGATGCAGTTTTATTAAGCCTGGCCTATACCAACACTGCTCGATAACCCATGCAATGTGCCTGTGATCTGAATACAGATCCTGGTGGCCTCAAAAAATCAACGCTGTACTTAGCACTTCTGCTGTCACTGTCAAAAGAGAGACATGGAACCAAGGACCAAACTGCAGTAGGCATCATTAAAAAAAAAAAAAAAAAAAAAAAAAAAAAAAAAAGTATATTAAACATATTTTCTAAAGAAATACTCTGTTGTATTTGAGAAAAGAAATAAGAGTAGATAACAAGCTGCAGCTGCTTATGATAAATAACTTTTTGCTGAGAAACACAGGAAAATACTGATATAGAAGGAAGCTCATGCTAACACTGCCCCTTTATTGCACTTGCTGTGTGTATTAATTAAAGCTTACAGCACACAGGATGCTTTCTGTAGCATAAACTCCCCCCAAATAACACTAGCAATTGCAGTCACACCAGAAAACAAATGAACAAATTAACTGCATAATAGGGAAGGATTGAAAGGGTTGAAGGTGATGCTTTAGACCTTCTCAAGGGCATATGACTTGTAGCATTGAGCTGAAACAACCCCAAAAAATCCTGCTGTTTGGACATGTCGATAAAGTTCCTGCTTTGCCTAGGTCTCCCACTTACTTTAGTGAATCCCTCCATTTACTCAATCTCTGCTTTCAGTCTCACGTGTAGCTGCTGAGTTCTGGCACTCCGTCCAAGTCTCCCCATCCTGGGAATACCAACCCCATTGGTTCTGGAATCAGAATGACCACACGGCCCTTATAACATTTCCAGACAGACATAAATACACAGATTATTCTTTTCTGCATTTTTCCTCATAAAAACAACAGCAGCTTCGAAGCGCATTGGCACAAGCACTGAGATTAAGTATTGCAACCTGCTATTGTTGGCAGGGCTGCACTGGCTTCTTCTGCTTTCTCCACCTCCTTGTAATCCTCTCTCTTCTTGGAGAGTAGTTAAATGCTATGTCCATTCATGTCACCACGGAGTAGTCTTGGCAGATGCATGCCCCAAGGCTGGGATGTTTTTACGAGAACCGTTTTCATATTTCACTGTTTGCCTGGCTGATCCTTTATCTGTTCTAGCAGTTATACAACTAAACATACTGAACCCTCTGTCAGATGATTACATATTCCATGCTGAATTGCAGGATATAGAAATACTGCCAAATGCAGTCCTGGTCTAACTCCGTTGACTTCAGTGCACAACTAAGAATGAATTCAGACCTTAAACTCTTTCACATTAGCCTTTAAGACTAAGTAGAAGCAAAGTCATCAGTAAGATACCATACACTTTGTGTATCCTTGCTTTTTTAGACCTAAAATTCCTGTGGATACCCTCTAGCTCTCAGTGACTGGCGTGTATATACTACCTCTCCACTCAGAGGTATGTATTTAGTACATCAGAGACCATTAAATTAAACCTGAAAGCATTTACGTCTAGAAGCAATGGCTATCAAGCTCCTAACAAAAAGGAAAAGGCCACAGAGCCCTTCCCTTCATTCCTAACTGCTGACACCAGAGGAGGCAGGAGGGAGGTGGAGGTGAGGGAGGCAGAAGCAGCCAGGAGCTCATTTCTTTTCCCATCTTGACAGCAGCATCCCCGTGCTGCCTGCTCCCAGCTACACTGCAAGAGCTGACTGTCCTGGCGGCAGTTGCCTGCAAACAGGCATTTGCGTTTTGTAGAAAAACTCAAGGGATTTTTTAGGTTGCCTTTAAGCATCCCCAAAACATGTTGGTTTGTTTGTTTGTTTCTGCAGACGTTTTCATTACCTTTTAAACTTATGCATCCCTGCAGAACTGTTTCAGGAGAAAACTGCTGATCTGATCTATTCCCATCTCGTTGAGCTATGGCTACTGAATCAAACCATTCATATAGCTGGAGGATCTGGTTTGAACATGACCTAAGTGAAGCAGAAGACAGATAACTATAGCAGAAGTTCAAGAGGGATTTCCTCCACGGGAGAATCCTAAAAGGGAAAGGACAAGTGGAAAGAAGGAAAAGCAAATGTACTGCCAGTATGTTTAAAAGGTAGCTGTCAAAATGCTCTGTACCTTGGATTTCAAAGTGCTTTCAAAGAGTCTCAGAGACCTCATGTTAATATTGCCACCTGAACACCTCCCAAACTTTTTAGACAGTTTTGCCATGTGTTTACCTGCTGTTTTCAGTGCTGTTACTCTGACAGCAGCTGCCCACATGCAACCCACTTTCTTTTGTATTAAATGCCTGGGAGGTTTATTTATTTATTTATTCATCTGTTTTGACAAGAGTTGCAGCTCCATCTCCTACCAGTGAGCAAAACAACATAAAAGAGGCCAGAGCAAGGGAAAACATGATCTTAAAAAGGTGGGTAGGAAAGTTTTCAGCAGGAGAGAACTTCAGAAGTATCACGGAGAGTGGCTGAGTAATCATCCTTAGCATCCCAGGGTGATTCACAAGCTGAAATGTTAAAAACAAAACAAAACAAAACAAAACAAAAAAGACTTAGCGGTATTAATACTGCAGTTCCTTGGTCCCCAGCAGTGAGGGACCACAGAGTGACTCCTCTTTTCAAATCAGTTTTCCCCCTGCGTGGCTTCTGTCCAAACACTCACTGTCCCAGCTTCTCTGGACCCTAGCAATAATTTGCATGAGCAACCAATTTAATGACTGCATGTTGCTGGCTATTTAGCTGGCTCTAGCTATAATTAGACAGCTGACAAAGACTGGCTTGGTGTGTGCTCTTTTTCTGTGATTACATATCATATTTGGTTTATTTGCAAGACGAAAAGACAATTTTTCTTCTTCATCACTCTCCAAACTCCTCAAGGGAGTTGATAATCAAATTGGCTGCTTTCTGCCACTTACCTCACTACTAGTAACGAGACATTGTCATCATTACTAAGCTGATAACTGTGTTGAAGCGACATGTCAAGGAATTTGGTCAGCCTCCTACCTACGCCAATGTTTTCCCTCTTATTGGAAAAGTGTTGCCTTTTGGGGGAATAACTGACAAACAAACATTTTAATTTTGAAATGCCATGATGCTTGTTTAATGGTAATGGCTGTTTGGATTGCATCTCCTGACACACCATGATGTCCTCCCGGGTCATAGTGAAGCAGTGTGACATGGGAACCTGGTGGCTCCAACAGGACACAGAGATGGCAGTCAGGCCCCAATGAGAAAGTGAGGACATAAGCCTGAAATGGCACTGTGTAATGATGGTTTCCACCTGCAATATTTCCTGGTTTTATTCAAATTCCTGCATTTTTTTTTCATATGGAATACCAAATCTTCTCATGAAATTAGGGCCTTTTAAGGAAAAACTCAATGAAAATATTTTCAAACAAAAAATGCTAGTAGAACAGTTTAGTTCACTAATAATCATATTATCTTCAGTAATGACCAAGAGTAATAACTTAGACTCAAAAACAATCCAGAGCAGATATTTTGAGTGAGAAGATGGCATTTCCAAGTCAGTCACTTTTCCAAACACTGCTCAGCACCATACAATCAACAACAGACTCTGAAAACTATCTGCTGAAGTACTTAAAACTATCCTTCATCTCCAGTTCACTGAGAACAGCTAGCAGAATATTATTACCAAGATAAATGACTAAAACAAATTCCTGAAAAATAAATCCCAATTTAAAATAAAAAAATAAATAAGCAAGAAAAGATTTTTGATCCCTAGTCTGTGAAATCTCCCAGTTATGGCAAAAGGAATTATAGTCTTATTAGGATAAGGTTTCAACCGTACCAAAAATGGCCATAAATACAGAGCAAAATTGGGTGACATACTTCCACTCCACAAGCGGGAGTTGCTGAGGATCACATCACACCTCTCCAAATAGAACCTGCCCAGAAGAAGGTGGAAGGATGTTTCCTCCCAAGAGAAGCAGAAATCTTCTGTAAGTTCCCCTCCCAAACAGGTGGACTGAAAAGGAAATATCTCCATAGCTGTTAGCCAGAAGTGGAACTATAAACACTAGGCTTTATTTCACGGCATCAGAGGTGCAGTGGAGAAATGGTAGCAAAGCCTACAAGGAAACTCTTTTCAGGGAAAAGCTGCACCATAATTTCACAGTGACCAACCTAACTTAAACTGCTATGTGTTTTTCATTGCTGCTGGCAAGAGAGCAGCACAAAGTAACTTATCCATTTTATCAGCTTCAACCAGTTTCTACCTTTCTTCCTCTGTCAAGAATGCCCTGGCTATTGCTTAGACGGCATGTGAATCCTAAAATCTTTCCCACCATCTCTCCTGTTTCCTTCCCTTTTTGCATAATTCAGCACAGCCCAAGCACCTTGTAATGCTCAAAAATGATACCCCAAGGCATAATTACTAGCACCTTCTCAGTCCCCCCACCAGCTGCCCCCACTTGCCTTTTGGGCAGACCTCCTCGCAAGTCAAGTGGGTCGGTAAAAATAATTCTCCCTGTCTGTCCCACTTCTGATTCATGGTCCACTTAGGTAACGTCTCTTTCAGTTACATGGAATGGCTGGGGCCTCCTGGACCCCAGGGACATTACATCTTCATAAATAAGGAGATTTATTTACAGATATAAATCAAAACACAACATTTAGAACATGCTACAGGGAAACAGCAAAATTCAAGGAGAAGTAAAAAAGAATAATCAAAAGTCAAGGGTTCCAGCCAAATTCTTCTTAAAATAGCTCTTCCAAGACATAGTGAACATTGTATCAAACTCACGCAGGATCTCTAGCCAGCATCTTGGCTTCTTTCATGACTCATTTCACTCGGGCTGGGGAGTAACAATTTCCTTCCTAGCCACTGAGTAACACGACTAAGTCTAGGTAGATAGAGCTCAACCTGTTGTGATTGATCTGGTTCCTCTGTAGGGGAAACAATGCACTTCATCAAATGCTACTGTGCATCAAACTGTCATCATCAATAAAATCACCCTCTTTTCTACATGAACCCACACACCCACACACATATGTGCACGTGCAGCCACAAGGTCAGATCATCACCTGCTTGTGTTAACATGCACGTAAACAATTACAGAGCAGACATCTGTTCAGGATGTTGCTCATTTGATCAGCATCTTTGCAGAGATGTCTGCAAGTCTTTGAAGCATTTATATTCTATCTGTGTGCAGTAGATATACTGCTGCAGAATGATTTGTCTGTAAAAGCTCCTCATGTTGGTGCAGCATTCATTGGCATTAATTGTTCTGGTTCAGCACTAAAGCAATGGTTCAGATAGAATCATAGAAAAGGGACCTTAAAGAGCACCTCAATGCAACCCCCCTGCCCTGGGCAAGGACACCTCCCACCAGACCAGGTTGCCCAAAGCCCCATCCAACCTGGCCTTGAACACCTCCAGGGATGGGGCATCCATAGATTCTCTGGGCAACCTGTGCCCATGCCTCACCACCCTCTCAGTAAAGAATTTCTTCCTTATATTTAGTACAAACCTAACCTCTTTCAGTTTAAAGCCATTACCCCTTGTCCTATCACTCTACTCCCTGACAAGGAGTCCTTCCCCAGCTTTCCTGTAGCACCCTTAAGGCACTGGAAGGCCACTGTAAGGTCTCCCTGGAGCCTTCTCTTCTCCAGGCTGAACAACCCCAACTCCCTCAGCCTGGCTTTGTAGGAGAGGTGCTCCAGTCCTTTGATCATCCTTGTAGCCTCCTCTGGACTCATTGTGATAGGTCAATTTCCTTCTTGTGCTGGGGTCCCTAGAGCTGAATGCAGGGCTCCAGGTGGAGTCTCACAAGAACAGAGCAGAGGGGGACAGTCACTTCCCTCACCCTACTGGACACGCTGCTTTTGATGCAGCCCGGGTGCAGTTGTCTTTGTGGGCTGCAAGCACACACTGCTGACACATGTCGAGCTTCTCATCAACCACCACCCCTAGGTCCTTCTCCTCAGGGCTGCACTCAGTAAGGGAAAGTAGGGTAGGTAGCTAAGGGAATGTTGACCTTGTGCAGACAGACAAGACAATGCCTGCTGCTTTAAATCATTTTTTTGTGGGAATTATGTAGTCCTACATGAGTCCCCTGCATGTGAGAAAGTTTTATTGGTTACTATAAACATAAATAAATGTATCATACACTGTTTATTGATACATACACACACAGTGTATGTATCATCTGCCAAAATGGTGACCATTTTAGAGAATTCAAATAATGATTTGGCAATGAGGAAAAATAAGTGAGTATCTAAGTTATACTAAAAATTTTAAATGTTCCTCAGAATGAATGCCAAAGCAAAGTTTGAGTTTTCACTGTGATCTTTGATTATAGGCTGATGCAACTCCTGCTGAGGGCATTGGTAATATTTTGAGATTGGCCTCAGAGGTAATTAAAAATTAAACTGGACAGTGACTGCCAAGAGGTGGTAGATGCCCCGGCCTGGTCCTCTGTCCCCGCACATTTGTAGCACAGGAGCACAGGCCTGGAAAGGGCACTTAAGAGGTCATCACGTCTGGACTCTTGCAACTGTGCACAAGTACATTCACAAATGCCATTTTTTTCCTGTGTCAATCACGCCCCCAGGCTCCTCCTGGGGAGCAGCAGGTTCCCCACACGTGTTAGAGTTGCATAGCCAAAGCAGCAGCATTTCCTAACTGCAAGCGGCCCGGCCCTGGTATGAGGACTCGCACCACTGCAGCTGCGTGTCAAAATGGAGGCAGGGCCACACCCAGCACAGGCGCAGCCGAAGCCAGCCCTCCTGCCTTTATTGCCCATGCTGTATTTCTCGCTGGAGCTGATATTTCATGCCTCTTAGCCATGGCCATCATGCTGTGGTGGTTGTGGTCTGCAGCTCGCAAGGCTGAGGCAGAGGGGGGAGCAGGGAGGCATGGCCAACACTTCATTCAGTGATTGCAGGCCTCCTCCGAGGCTCAGACTTTGCAACAAGACATTGGCAGGCCTGTATAGAGAAATGATTTCATCCATGTACAAATTAAGCCAAAGAACACAGTACTTGTCCCTTTGGTGTTTATTTTAAAATAATTATTACATGTTCCCTTTTCTTTAAGGAACATTAAACACAATGCTGCACATGATTTTGTTCGGGACGGCTGCAGATGGCTGTGTTGAGGGAAAGTCAGTGGCAAATACTGACAAATGCACCATGGCAAGATCTCATAAACGAACTCCTCATTCCCTTCAGTCTGAGGAATGCTGAAGTCCAATACCATTTTGGGGGAAATTGAGATCAATAGCAGTTAGTTGGTTTATTTAATTGTTGATTTTCTAGTACCAGGCCACCAATTCTGTTGTATTTCTACTCTTTAAATGGAGTGCAGAGCTTTAAAACAAAGTGCCAGCATTTGGTAGCAAGAGAGGCTTCCCTTGAGCAGCTTTCCTCTCAAAAACATGCAGTGGTTTGAAAATGTGGTTGCAAAATGTGGACAATGTGCATGGGAGTTATTAATGTTCACGAGAAAATGTGCTACTTCATCTCCATTACAGTCATTAACCACAGCTGTGGTTTTGCAAGTGAGGAAGCCTACTCTCATTCTTAGAGCTCAGATTTGGATGTTCACAGAGACTCAGGTAGTTCCTAGAATACCCTTCCCAGCTATAATGTGAACATACATGGACACTGGAAAAAGACTTTCTTTTATCTTAATAGACCTAACACACGGATTGTAGAAGGAATTTAAAACAAGGCTTTAATGTCAGATGTTTCATATGGACCACATTTCTCACAGTGAAAAGGGAATAATATATATATATTAAAGAAGGAAAAAAAAAAAAAAAAAAAAAAAAAGACAATACACTGTCCAGGAAAACAAAGCAAGCCAGCCAGCTCTACAACCATTTGACTAGGAGACGGCTCCAGAGTTGTTCCAGTACTGGCAGTACAGCTAAGCCAGAGTTCTCCTGTAAGCCAGATGACACAGTTGGAAAAATATATTCCAGAGCTTGTTATCCATCCCCTGGAACTGCCAAAGTTGCCCATATGGGACCACAGGTGTTGGCTCAACCCACAGAGGAAAAGGATGGAAAAAGACAGCGAGATGAAGAGTATCAGGAACTGTGGCAGAAAGCATCATCAGGCCAGTGCTGAAGTTGCTACATGTGCCAATTTCTGATGGAAGGACTGTGATCTAAAGAAGCCCAGCCCAGGTAAGAGAATACTTACAGATACATGCATGGGTGTATATTTAAAAACCCAACATATAACCTGTAAATCCAGCCAGGGATGCTCCATTTTTGAACTGGTATGAACATGACACTTCTCAAAAAACTGCAGAAACAGAGCACAAGAAAGCACAGCCTTCAGCTTCGGTTGCAAAGAGCCTCCCTTTGGCAGTTTCCCACAAAGAAGCAATTCCCAAAGTTCTGTTAAGATAAGTCTGCTTATAGTGGTGTGGACAGGCCAGTGTGCTGTACCCCAAATTTCAAGCTGCAACCCAGCTCCTGTCAGGAAGTTGTATAAATTAGTGCAGCAGAGTGCCCAAACTAACTACCATGCTGAAAAGCAGGATATATTAACCAGGGCTCTTTGCTGCGTGCCTTCTGGAGCTGAGACCAGAGGAGCTAAGGTCTCTCTGAACCATGCAGATGTAACCAGGGAGGAATTCATTTAGCACCTGCACAGGTCTGATCTTTCTTCCAAGCAAGTGAACTAAAGCAGAGTTGTTCTTGACTAAGTGCAACATACCTGGATTTCAGATCCACAGGCTGGCCTGAGGCTTTTGGCTGCAGATGAGACAAAAATCCCTAGCAGCATACAGATCAGCACTATATTTGTCATTGGGAATCAAGCACGGGAATTTTTGCATCAAAAGTACAAAAGCCCAGCACTTGAACAGGAACAGAGCCTCTTACATTGCCAGCTTGAGCCATCCAAATGTTACAGACAGGTTCCCATAGTCATGAGCTTGTCTTTAAATAAAAATCACACCACAAGATATGATTTTAATAACACATTTGGGGTTGATTGCATTTACTTTCTGGGGTTTTAACCACTGGGGTCCACTTCTAAACATTTTCACAACAGGAAGGCTCAGAATATGTTATTTTATGTTATTTTTCAAATGAAAGCTGAGGTTCTTATGCATTCATCTTAACTCCAGGAGCTGTGTTTTTCAAGGCACACACCAAATGTCAAGAGACTCACAATAAAATCACAAGAATTGGCAGGACCGCCTTCATTGGCTTTGGGGAATGAGCAGGTTGTTGTTGGAGCCACACATTAGAGGGAGACATATTCACATGTTCTTAACCAGTGAATTATGCACAGAGGTATAATGGCATTCTGCCCAACACTGACATACAGCAACAAGAACAGGATGCACAAAATTCCCAGGCCTCTTAAGCTAATGGAGCTTTGTTAGTCTCTCTAACAAGGGAACCAATGACATAACCTGTCATAAACATGTTGGGACTATTATAGACACAGACATGAGATATATTTAACTATAAAAAAATTTAATAACCAAAAAGACAGCTGCATAATCTGCACATTACACTCACAAAAAGGAAATAAAAGTAAAATGAACTGGAACATGTGCGTCTGGAGAGAGAGAGGCCTGAAGATCTTTCAGAGAAATTCTTCTAGGACCTGCTTCAGCAGGAAAGCGCTCCTATCCTCCATTCTCTTTGGTGTTTTGTAGGAGCCATATATTTACACCTTTTTTTTTTCTTCTTTTTTTTTCTGTGTGTGCAATGGAATTTTTGCTTAGGTCTTTTGTTTACAGCTTTTTTGTTGTGTGTGTGTGTGTGTGTGTAATGGAATGGCCCATTAACTAACAATGGGACATTTTGCTTAATAGCTAGTAGCTGAATATAGCTCAGCAGACTTTTCACATAAGGAGAGGAAGCTGGGAGCAGGACTTCATCTTCTCCATTGACAGGAGAAAACCAACTGCATATGCATCTTTCTGTCTGCACTAGCTAGGTACCATCACCTGGGATCAAGACAAAGTCCAATCAAGTCAATAAACTGCTCCTTATTTTTCTTTCACCTAAGTGCAAATACTGAAGTGACACATACAATATGGCAGAACAGAATGATCTGCTCTTTTTTTCATCTGCCTTTGGCCTTAAAATCATTGTAGATTTATTTGCAACATAAAAACTGACTTAAACTTATTTAAATAGTACTATGCTTACAATGCATTTGAGGATGGGGTAATTTGGGGTATGGAGGTTTTTATAAATCATGTCACTTATGTTTTGCTGTCTCTATAGAGGACATGTTTAGCTGCATAATAACTCATTGAGGTTTTGTCAAGATCAATTTACATTTGTCAGATGCTCTGCAGTCTTCAGACAAAAGCCATAAATAATGGCACTGCACAAGTATTTTATCTTTTTTAATGTTATGATTTACAGCTCATAGAATGGGAAGAAGAAGCAGTGGAGTGATGTATTTCTCTCCCAACTGCAAGCCCTGATCTTCTTAAGAGAGGAACCAATGTACAAAACTCAACAATATCTATCCCTAATACCAAAATAGAGATTGAAAAAAAAAAAAAAAAACCAACCTCTGAGGTGCCTAAAAGTCTGTATCTAATTTATGGGTAATTTACAATGGAAATAGACTATATAAAAATGTATACAAATTTGTAGCCTTGCACATCAGGGCAGATAAATAGTTTAACTACAAAATAACGAACATGAAGTGTCTCTTGTGAGCTGCCAGGTAGACAATTTGATTGCCCAGATTTCATTAAACTCAAACCAGAGAGAGCTAGAAGTCTTCCAAACATTCTTTAACTCTATCAAGTGTGTCGGTGCTCTACAGCCGATGACAATATATTTCACCAGAGTTGCCAAAAAATTGTTTAATTTTAAGCAATGCCTGTATTGCATTACTTTTTAGAAGTTGAGCCAGCATGTAGGGCACGATCGACTCTGTAGAAGAATAAGCCCATTGCCAATGTTTTCTTTGCATCCGAAAAAACAATTTCACACAGCCATTTCTTAGAACAAGGAGAAAAACAACAAAAACAACAATAAAAACCCTGTTGTGTTCTTCTCTCCTCTAGCCCTCAAACCAGCTTTGCTTTCCCAACTTTGCCAATCAGACTCAAGCAAGTGAAGAGTTACAGAGAATGTCTATGCTGCCAAGAGCTATTTCCAGTGGACTTTGATCAAGTGATGCTGTAATCCCTAATGGGAAGCATACTTCATTTATAAGGTATTCTTTGGTGTCATTCCCAAGGAGCAGGCATACAAGTTTTTGAGAAGCAGAGCTCTTTCTCTACAGAAAGTGCTACATTAGAGAGAGGGTAGCACTACCATGTTCAACTTGGGTGCTCAGGCCTGCCTAGATAAGTGTGCTTTTGGCATTAGTCATTGCGATGGTCAGAAGAGGCAGCGGTGGTTACAGACTAAGTCTTATTGCAAGAATTTCTTCAGACACAGCCCTCTACCCAACAGCACTGACTAATGCGCAGCAGTGTATTTCATTTTTATCATTTCCAGAGGGGAACACAACAACAGGCTGTTCTGACATTTGCACTTTGCTGCAACTTTGTTGAATTTAAGAGACTGGGGTTATTCTTCAGAAATGTATTTTATTTTCCCTGAAGTTTTATTCCAAGACCAAAGACAATTAGCTCACATTTTAACAAGGAAGCAATTAAAGAGCATGACGTTCATAAAAATGATTTATTGTGCTATTAAATTAGGATGAAAATCATCAAAGTCCATAATAGCCAAAGGAAAACAAATATAAATTATCTTCATACTCAGTTTGTACCCCGATGCTTATCAGCCTGAAACGCGTGCATTTATTCTCTAGTGCTGCTGTGCAATTTCTGTCATTGTATCTCGCTGTTTGGAAAACTCATCATTTTCATTCCGTGCTGAATAGCAGCCTTTTAAATTGAAAAAGTTTAAACAGCCCTTATCTGCTTAAAACTTCTTCCAAAAATAGGCTAAGCTTCCAGAGTAAGGGCATTCTGTGCACCCCCAGGCAAACCTGCTGGAACCACATGCTTGACTGGACACAAGGAGAGCCTCCTGCCCCTCAAAACCCTCTGCTTCTTCCATCTGTCAGTTGTCTATGAATTTCTGAAAATGTCCACACTCTTAAATATTAAAAACTTTTTTTACTTGCGCTTTCGCTTTTTTTTTAAATTAACAATTCCACTGTTTTCACATGTAAACCAAAAAGATTAAATGTTTTCACTGAAACAGCAGTTACAGACTAACACACTGTTCCCATTTTCCTCCCCATATATTTTAAAATATCTTAAGTCTGTACTTATTACAAGATATAAGTATGTTAATAACTCCACAAGAAAAGAAGAAGCAATGCAAACACACGTCCTAGTGGCCGCATTATGAAACCAGACCTCAAGCCTTTCTTCACCCCTGGCTGCTTCTGTGATACTGGAGAAAAAAAAAAGAAAGAAAGTTTTCTGTGTCTTAGATTTGCTCTTATTGAAATAACAATATATTAACTCCTTCACAGGATTCTTGTCTGTAAAACATTTAGCATTTTCTACAAAGAGCTATATCCTCTAAGTCGATCAAGGGGTTTACCTTTCGTACCAATATACAGAAGTCACTTTTAGCAGCCTTCTGCTCTTCCCTAGCATCTTTCGTGAAAATCCTTTCTGCATCTCACTGCCAGCCCCTCATATTTTGACACAGAGCAGCCTTCAAAGTCTGGCAAAAGCTGCATGCCTACAGAAGGTCCATTTGCACAGAGTTTAGGGATTCTGCCATGCCATATCAGACATTGCAAGCCCGCTAGCCCTTCTTTACATTACAAGGTGATGAGAAGATCCACCTGACTGAGAATCACAAATAAGTCCTCCTGAGCAGTGAAATCATCAGGAAAAATCTATCCCTGACGTTAAGATAACCTGCGCTCCTATCCAGGACCTAAATCTGAAGCAAGTGGGAAAGCAGGTCTTAGAAAGTGAGTGCTTTACTTATTAATCACTGGAAAGATTCCTGAGTTAGATGCTCGAACTTCATTGCAGTGACCGAGTTCATTATACATATATTTCGGGGGAATTGTTCATCTATTTAACTACATGTTAAACTCACTGGCTGAATCGGAGCCTGTGTTTTAAAGTTGTAATAAATCTCTATTAGTCTGGATACTGTTTCTCTATAGTTTGGTAAACATTTATTTATTAAAAATCTGAACTTTACAATTTGCAAGCAATTTTTATAGATGCCTTATAAAGGCTCATTCATGACTTGGAAAGCATCATGAATTATCACATCAATGTAAAGAAAGCTAAGACCATAAGTACATCTGTTTTCTAGACAATAAATTTAAAAAAAAAAAAAAAAAAAGTGTTTCAATTTCCAATTTCCTTAGTAAATGATCCTTACTTATTTGAAGAAGGAAAGCATTAAAATTTCTGCCTCTCTGATGAGTTTTAAGTAGATATTTTCAATGAATTATCCTGATTTAGCTGCCTGTCAAGATAATGGTATAAATTGCTCCTTCAATCTACATTTACAAACTGATTCAAACAGCTTCAGTATAGACTCAGACAAAAGCTAAAGGAATTTGATGTAAATCAACAATGAGATTAGTGTTCGGATCTGCTCTAACAGACAGGCTGTGCTGCAGCTGAGCAGACTCATGTTTCATTTTCTTTTTTGTTTTGCTTTAATTTCCCCCTTTTAACTCTGTTTAAATTAGAAGTGCACGAGTGACAGTCTAGAAAGAATGCTCTGAAATAGATAATGAACTTATGTGGAACCTCAGGTACTGCATCTTAAAAACTTGCATTCAGTGAATGAAAAACTGAATTTTATATACAGACTGTTGAAATCAAAAATCAGGATTAAAAATTTGGGAATTTGAAAATAGTTTACATGTGATATAGACTTAAAAGGCAAAAATATTAATGATTTTATTAAAAAATGTCAATCAATCTTATATGACAAATGTTATTCTTTCCAGCTTTTCACTTCCCTTCTATAAAAAAAAAAAAAAAACAAACTTTTTCTTAATGTGTTAACTTTAGTTTCATTTTAAATCATTTTATTATAATGATCCTTATTTTATTTTGTTTATAGCTGAAAGCATTTAGGTGTTCTCGTACCTTTTAACAGCACATTCTAATACTATTTCACCTTTGATTACTTCAGAGCCATTTTTAGAAGAAAGAGGAACAGTAACAACTAGATATGAATTTGCAGTATTCGTGTTCTGCAAAATGATTAGAAGCCTTGAAAAATGTTGACATACCTCACTGTTCTGTTTTGCTCTGTTTTAAATATCGGTGTATTTATTAAAGCTGGTTGGAAAATTTAATCATATATAATATTTTTGTTTTTCATCAGATTTGAATTCTTTCCAGGTTTTTCAGGACTCTCATTTTTCTACTTGTCTCAGAAAATCTGTATTAAATGAGGTAGGATTTATTCCAAGTTATCCAATGCATATCTACAAAGAAATATGTTATGCATATATCTTTTACAATAACTTATTATGTAAATAGTTATTAATACAGAATAGCTGGGAAAAGATTGCTTTAAAAAATGTTAATGTCTTTTAAAATGCTGCATGAGAGAGATTTCAACACATGTAGTGAATATCTTGAGTTATAGTTCATGCAATATTTTGTATTCATCAGATTTAACTCTTGAGGTACTCTCTCATATTTTGTTGTGGATACACGTTATCTATTATTTTCCAGAGCTAGAAATTAATTCCTGAAGGGCAAGATTTTTGCCTTTTTAACTTGCTGTGTGATACTTGATTCTTCACTGACAATAATCTGGTTTGTACGTGTAGTACAAAATCATCTGCGTGGAGAATGTGGATGCTCAGACTCTGATCTCACAGCTCTGGGCACAGAGGACAGACGGCTGCAGTCACCCACAGCCCCACTCAAGCCCATGGCTCTGGTTCAGGACCCGTGCAAGGAGCTGCAGCAGGGTAAGGACCAGTTCAGAAACCTTGAACAAACAGATCGAGGTAAGGGGGAGTTTGGGGTGAAGGGGTCTAATAGCCAAATAGGCTGCTCTTTGACTTGAAGACCTGAGGCCACCCCCTTCTGCCCTCGGCATTATGGTAAATCCCTAGCCAAGGCACCAGGTGTCAGAGACCAGTAAATTCCCAGTATGGTCCCAAAAGAAAGATAGGCTTCATCTCTTTGTCTCCACTTCCAGAGCAGAGCTGAGCTGAGACTGGGCACAATGTCTGGAGGACCTGACCTCTCTCTACTGACTGTCACAGTAGTGCAACCTGAGGAGGTGCTTACTTAAGCACTTCACAGCTCCTCCAGCTAGGCAGGGTGGATCCAGGCGCAGAAGTACTACAAGAAAAGTGGCACAGCTAGGTCACAGGTTTTGCCAAGGATGCTTATTACAAGAATGTTTATATGATTTAAGCTTGGAATGAAATCTTGATAGACAATGCTTCATTATTTCTTTTACCCTCTGAATAGCTTTCCATCAGTCTCCTTGGTGGTAAGCCATGGTAAAGCCCAGTCAAGCACTGCATGTAAACACACATAAGTTGAAGCACATTGAGCAGTCCTCCTGGACTCAACGAGCTTGTTAAACTGGAATTACTTGGCCATGTGCAATGAGCACACTGGAGCAGAACACCCAAATGGTGATGCTCAAAAAAGGCCAAAGGTTTTGAAGGTAGCAAGGCAGCAGGCCACAGCAGTTCAGGTCCTCTAGGTAAGACAGGTAAGAAATTTATGTAATTACTGCTTGAAACTGTTCTGGCTAACCACAGAGCTGCTAACTACCTTTCACTGCCTGAAGCTGCCCATATTCCCTAGGTAGGGTGGACTCCAGCCTGTAATTGTAGTGATTTCTCCCCTGCCAAAGGAACTGAGCTGAGGCAGCTTCACATGGGCTCACTCCAATGGAGAGAATCTGCTCAAACTTGGCAAAAAAAACTCAGGAATATTGCTTTAAAAAATATTTTAAGGATGGTTTTAGGGGGAGGAAAGGTCAAATTGTGCAAGAACAAAGAAAAACAAACTTAAACAATAATAGCCCAACACCAGAGGTGCAAAGAAGGAAACAATGATTATCAAGGTCTCAAAGTCTGGCCAACACAGCTGAAACAGTTTTGATGCAGATCTTGGATTAAGTATGATACTAAGTGCAAGTAAGGGCAAAGTGCTAATTCCAGCTTTAGGGATGGCTGTTAGCTTAACTTATTCTGAACCCATTTTCCCCAGATTATACCATATCTCCAATTTCTATAGTGAATTATCAAAGCGTAGACCAAGCTCAACCTAGCAAAGGCTGCTCCCTTCTTTTTTCCTTTGTTTTACAATGCAGATTACAGTATACTGAATATTCCCCTTGACCTGTATTTATCGGTATCTTTTCTTCATGTGTGTCACTTGCGGCTTTTCAGCAGCAATACTGTCTGGGCCACAACAACAACAGGAAGCATGCTGATGACAGATTGCTGTTTTCATCTGTGATTTAGCATCAGTCCTGCCCAGACTCTGAATTGTTTCACATTGCTCAGGAACCTAAATCAACTCACTAGGCCATCCTGCCTCACTCTGCACAAGGCATCTTCCTTGCTCAGGGCAACAGAACATGCTTAAGCACACTGAGGGGGATAGATCTAATGACATACTGAAGTGTTTCTCTGATTTGCAGCCTGAGGAAAACAGCTTTGCCATAGCAACATGGACCTGCCTACGAGTTTGGCCAGTCTGGAATTAGTGGTGAAAATTAGGGCAAAATGAGGTCAGACACCACAGGAGTCATGAACATGGCAAGAGGTGAGGCAAGATCATGGCCTGTAGAATATGGGAGAAGCCTGCAAGTTGAGGAAATGATCTAAACCGCATCCAAGATAGAGGATCGGGCGAAGTCAGGGATCTAAGGAAAAGCAGGATTAATGCAGGATGCACAGGGCAGGGCTACTCTGTGTAAAGGGAGCAGGCAGGTCTGATGCAAGTTGGTGAGAAAGTAGAAGTCAAGGAAGGCATGATCAAAGTTGAGGATGAAGACTAATGTCCAGGAATGAGTAGGACTAGGAGCCAAGCACAGAAAAGTATTTATGATGGTAAAAATAAGCTTTCTTATGTTGTATCTACACCATTAACCTCTCACTTCAGATCTCCTACCTGCCTGTGCTAACAGCCAGGCTGTCTCTGGCACAGTTTAAAATACCAACACAGATATGCTCAGATACTCTTCAACCAAACACTCATTCAATGACCATTTGCTCTGCTACCAGTTTGATCTAGAGCAGGGTTCATTTCCCACGTATACAGAAGCCAATGCAAAGTAGCTTGCTACAACTTCATATCCGCATTCATACTACTAAGAGAACAGAGCTAATATTACATCATTGCGAGAGTTTCAATTTGTAGTCTTAATGTTCTTCTAATAAAGAAGGTTTCACGCCACATTAAAACTACCTTGCCAATGCACTCTTCTGGCATAATGGAAGGTAAATTACTCATTAACAGCATCTTGGTACTGAAACAAGACTGGGGGCTATGGGAGAGGAAGGCCACCAAGGGGCAGATCCCACCTCAAGCCTACAAACACCTTTTTGCAGCAAGTAGTTCCCTAACCCCACCTTCCTCAAGTCCACAAAAGGAAATTCAGTTTGACAAATGTTTCTCATCAGGCTATCAGGGTGTTTGTTAAGCAACAAAACCGAACAATCCTTTTCCATGGAGGATTGCGCTGAAAAGTGACTTTCCTTTTATAAACTGGCCCGAGCCTCTCTCAGTCATGTCTGTTTTCTATGTGTGATCATTGCAGGGGAGGGAGGGGAGTCAAAGTGATTCAGCGCTTGGAGCCGCATCCAAGACTCTGCACAGCTTGGATCACCATCATGATGAAAAGCGGGAGGATGACAGGAGTCTCTGCTAGCAGAATGCCGCAGATTGTTTGCCCTTGCACTTAATCCACTTTATGCTTCCTCTCATGCCAACACTAGCGGCAACCAGCAGCTTTGAAACACTGGACTTTTTGTCTAGCTCTTGCACACTATTTTGCTTCAATTTTTCCTCTCGGTGTTGGATTTTTTTTTTCTCCTTTGTGATATATGTGGTGGTAATGAAAGGTGTGCCTGTGAAAACAGTACTGACTAAGGATTCAGTCCAGTTCACTGGGGAATATGGCACAAATTACACTGAAGGTATCCAGCTATTGTAGAGTCATGGAATAAATTGGGTTGGATGGGACTTCTGGAAGTCATCTGGTCAGAACTCATGCTGAAAGCTTCAAAGTTAGATCAGGTTGCCCAGGGCTTTGTTCAGTCATGTTCTGAAAACCTACAGGGATGGAGATTGTACAGCTTCTCAGGGCAATTATGGCTGTGGTTAACCACTGATTATGATTGTTTTTTTCCTTATATTCAGTCAGGATTTCCCTTGCTGCATATTAAGACTATTATCTCCTGCCCTCTTGCCATGAACACCTGAGCAGAGTCCAGTTCTACCTTCTCTGCAACTTTCCTTTGGGCAGTTGGACACAACAGTCAACTATCCCGCTACCCCCTGTTCTCCAGGTTGAGCAAGCCTAGCTCTCTCAGCCTTGTCTTATACACCATGTATTCCAGCCCCCAGCCAGATCAGTGGCCTTGGCTGAACTCCTGTGGGTTTCTCCATGTTATTCTTGTACCAAGGGGCCCAAAACTGGCCACAGTGCTCCAAACACAGCAAGCAACAAATGGAAAAGAATAATTGTTTCTCTGAACCCCCTGGCTACATTGTAGTTGGTACAGCCTGGTGCACAGGAGCTTCACTGCCAGATTGGCACCCTGTGGACTTCTGGGCCATTTGGTGTCCACCAGGAACCCCAGGTCTTTTTCTGCAAAGCTGCTTCCCAGCAGCCAGTCCCCAGCCCATACTGGAGCCTGTGCTGGTTACTCCATCCCAGATGCAGGACTTCACATTTTCTGTTGTTGTGTTTCCTGAGGTTCCCGTAGACCAACTTCTTCAGCTCTGTCACGTCTCCCTGCATAACAGTGAAAGCTCCAGCACACTCAATGCTCCCCTCAGTTAGTATCATCCACACATCACTGACATGCCTCCCATCCCACCACCAAGGGCACCAGTGAAGGTGTTGAGCCCTATCCACCTCATTATCAACAGCCAAGGGGTGTCACATCAGACAGACTTGAGCTCATGGACCACTCATCTCCAATCACAGCAGTCCAGACAATTTTCCAGTCACCTTGTATTCCACATCTCCCCAGCCTGGCTACAGCTATGTCACCTCTCTTGCCTGGGGACACTAATGTCACTCCGTGGTGGAGAAACCAGTTGTAAAAGTTTGAGCACAGTGATGAGAGGCAGGAGAGCTGGGCTGAATCCCAGTCTCTGCTGTGTGACCTCTGGTACGTCACCCCAGCCACACAGACCAGATGCTACATGATGTTTAAATAAGTCAACCTATCCAAAAGATTATAGATGCAGCTGCATCTGGGGCCAACCAACCCCTGCTCATGTGACAGCTGTACTAACACCACTGCCAACAACAGGAACCCATGCCCAGAACAAAAAAAAAAAATAAAAATAAAAATAAAAAGTCCCATTCCAGCACCTAAATCCTAGAATATTAAGTCCTCTTCTCTACAAAATTATGACAAGATGACCTAGACATGTACACTGCAGGAGTGCCAGTGGCAGCTCTTCAGTGTTGTATGTAAATTAAGAATAAAATGAAGCAGTCAGCCATAAAAGGATTAGTGCCATATAAACCCACGTGAAGGTGCTTTGTAGATGAGGAGCAAGCCATGGCAAAGACTGGATGATCTCAGAATGGTGCAGCATTCAGGGTGCAGTCCTTGTTATTGCCTTCATAGCCTGATGTATTTTGGGCACCAAATAATATCGGATCAGCAGAAATGTGTGCCGTGTGAAGATGCACAAAACCTGAATTATTTTAGACAGCTCCATGAAATGTCACAGGGGCTACACAGGGACCCAAACTGATTAGAGCAGAAGTAGGTTCAGAAATCAGCTGCAGAAAGGACAGTCAAAAGCCTCCCAGCAAAGCAGCATTAACAGGCCTTGATGTTGGCTCTGGCTGAATTTTTCATCCCCTTGGCACAAGAGCCCAAAAGGGTCTTTCTCCCCACAGATAAAGGTTCAGGAACATCATTGCCATAATTTCACATTTGGATCTTGGGAGGGAACAGGCACTTTTGCACATAGCTTGGCATTTGTTTCCTTCATGCACCTGTAACACATAGAAACACCCTAGGAGTAATCTCTGACCCCAGCAGCTCTCCAGGTGCCCCAGTTTGGACCAGTGCTGTAAAAGGTGATCATCCAACAGAACACACATAGCTCCCGCCTGTTCAAAAGGAGGAAAAGGGAGACACCTAATGGGAAAAGGCAAAAAAAGCACTCACAGCAAAAATGCACCAGCGACAGGAAAGCAAGGGTGGGACCCGCAGGTTTGTCCCCAGTGTGGCAGGGAGGTGTAAGGGCAGTTGGGAAGGGGTCTGTCAGTGAAGCGGGGCTGGGCAGCAGTGTCTGCAGGGCATGCTGCTGTCAGCCCTGAACCCACGCTGAGGACAGGTTATGGGTGGCACGGATGGCATTTCTGTGGCAAAGCTGCCACCTACCCAGGGAGCCAATTCTGCGTGAGACTCAGAAGTCTTCCTACACTCACCTGCATAGGGATGCTCTGACCAGCAGGCATAGGCTCCATGTGCAGAGGGATCTGTGGGCAGTGCTGCTGCAGTGGCACTACCACTGTGGTGGCATTGCCACTCTGCTCAGTATCCCCAGCCACGTTATGGCTGCACTGACAGGAGAGCAAAGGCAAGGCAGAGGACTCTGCAAAGCCATAGGCAGCTATCTTAGCACAGATCAAAGATGGCCAGCTGAGCCTGCTGTTATCCTAGCCATACCCCAAGAAATAACATGTCATGTTTGCAGGTGACAGCAGTATCACCAGAAGGTGAATCTGGATAACTGGGGATAATCAGTGCCAAAATAGTTTTGAAGAGCAACTAAACTCGTAAGGGAACAAAAGAGTGTACCACAGATGATGTTGTACCTTGCTCTGTCCTTTCGATGGACCATAAAGGCAGCTCCTTGTGTCCAGGTCCTGCTGGGAAGTTTGACAGGTCTCTAATGAAATGTAGGCAAATGCCCAATTGCTCTAGTGGGGCACCAAATTTTAACTCTCCAATTTCCGCAGATAGAAAAGCTGCTAATCCATCACAACCACCCCGGGGAGCAATCACTAACTCCATTTTGCAGCTGAAGGAACTGAAGTTGTCTTTCTGTCCTTATCCACCTGAGGGGACTCAGGAGCTTGTGGCTCATCAAGCAGACAGACACAACAGCCAAGAGCAAAACAATGAGAACAATTAACAACTGGCTCCAGCTGGTGGATCACCTCTACAGCCAAAGAGACAAGTGTGAAGATCTCGCTAGAGGGGAAAGCAGCCCTGCAAATCATGAAGTGAAATCAGGAAGAAACCCCACAGATCACTGTTAATGACAGCTGCTCAGCAAGGAGCAAAGTGTTTCATACTGGTCATGGGCTGAAGCCTGCAGTTGTCCATGCTGGCCGTCATCTTAGACAGATGTACAGCATTAGCTTGCCAGGGATTTCAAGCTTTTGTAGTCCTAACCCATGTTGCGGTAACTCGAGATAGGAAATAAAAAGCAACTTCTTGCCAGCATTTCTGGATGCGCTTCAGGGTGAGAACTGTCTGCTCCTCTCCGGCCAAGCCGTGCCTATAACAGTGTGACTCTCAGGAAGCACATCAGTGTTTCGTGGTGAAAATGTGACTCAGCAAGTTCTGAACTCAGCTGGATCCTGGAGATGGCCGATGGTGCCTGACACAGAGGCGAAATACCACCGACTGGCTGATGATAACTGGCCTCCACGGGAGGCAGCTTCCCCAGCCCCGTGAGCTGCAGTGAGGGCAGGTAGAGGGGACAAGGTACAGGGCGGCACTGCGGTAGGAAGCACAGAGATATTGTGAAAAGAGGTGGGAATGAATGATATTGATGAAGTATCTTATTCCTTAACACAGACCCTTTTTCTTCTTGGTTCTTGCCACTGAGAGGCGGCACACCCTTGGCATGGGGCACTGTGGGTAACAGGAAGGGGAGAAGCAGATCTGGGCCCTGCAGGCCCAGGTTCTGGAAAGCCTTTACTCACACATTTAAATCTTACTGAAATAAATGAGATTTAAGCAAGAGCTTAATTGCTGCACTAAACAGAGTTGCCCTTTAGATCTCAAGAAATGTTAATTATATGTATTTCCTTCCCAAAATGTCTGCCTGTGAGCATAATTTCATAGTCTCCAAGGTACTCAAATACTTTAGTGACAAGGCTGTGTAACCACTTAGGCAAACAGCTCTGAACCTCTGAGACCTCTGTTCTGCCACAAACAGTGCATTTATTTCCCTGAAATAACCTCCAGCTATTCCAGCAAGGCTACTGCTGAGTGCAGCACTGCTCCTCAGGAGGAAGGCGACAGGCTCCAGCCTTAGGCTGCCAGCTCATTCGTATCAAGACTTCACAGACAGCTCTGAAGACATCCATTGAGCCGGCATCACAGGCGCTGTGAGAGCATGCAATGGGTGCTCCACCTCCTCCACGTGCATTGGAAAAAAAAGGCACATGCCCTCGATGGAACATAAACCCCTGCAATCAAATACCAGAGCTAGGTGGGAGAAAAGTCAGATGAATGAATTAGATGGATCAGATTCCTGCATGCCTTGAAGGTCACTCCATTCAGGGCCCGCTGGAGGGAAGGTGGGAGCAGTGTCGATCCTCCAGGGAGGGTGCCAAGCTACTAGTCTCCTGTCGATTAATCCTGGGAAGCAGGAGGCTCTGGAGAACACCCTGCCAATTGCAAATGTGGTGATGGGGCATTGGGGGCATATATACGCATCATTAGTCATCCACAAGAATTTTGTTTTTGTAACCTCTGCATTTTTATCTGTCACTTCTAGCAATAAATATGCACTCCCGCCAGTGATTTGACATTACACTTGCTTTGGATGGTTGCCTTTCCCAAATATTAATAGTAACTCATTGTGGACACAGCATTGGTATTTAGTTAGATCAGACCAGCTTCTTTTAAAAAACAACTTT
The DNA here is from genome assembly GCF_011077185.1 of Oxyura jamaicensis. Classification (NCBI taxonomy): domain Eukaryota; kingdom Metazoa; phylum Chordata; class Aves; order Anseriformes; family Anatidae; genus Oxyura; species Oxyura jamaicensis. The sequence continues at coordinate 108,244,953 of NC_048895.1, forward strand.
TCGTATAAAGAGAACAGATGTTTTTAATTTACACAAAGAACAAAAACAAAGTTCTATTGTTCAGTTACAGTGAACACAAACATTACAGGCACACAGAAATTAACACCAATAGCACGTTAAAAATAATAATAATAATAAAATTGAAAGCCCACCATTATACAGGTCTGCTTGTTTGTGCTTTTTCCACCACTTAAACAATTTAGTGGCATGCAATGATAGCAAGTGTTGTTTTTTGGAGTTCATATGAACTTAAGTGTGGCATATTTTAGAGGTTAAAAATGACAAAAACACAAGGGCACTTTCTAAACACACATTATACAGACAATAATAATAGTAATAGTTTTATAATAACAAACGAGGAATGTAAACCCTCACAGTCCAGGGTATAAGCCAACTACTAGCTCATGGGGATAGGAAGAAATTACCTCTTTCAGCCGATTATTCTGTAATTGTTCCTTACAGGGTATTTTTTTGTCTTCAACATCTGCACAGAACAGTAAGACCTCAGACTTATGCATGCATATGAAGCACTATGAATGCATATGAATAGGGATGGAGTCTTTTACTTGCATCAATAAGTTTACCTTGAAATACCGTATTAAGTTAAACCAGAACTATGCTTGTATGTTCTTTTTCCCTTGGGACTTAAAAGCCCTTTGACTGCACTTACAAGCTCCTGGTGTACGCAAAGAGCATGTAGGGCAGAACTTGGGCACACGTCCCTGCTCAGGTGGTTGAGCCCCTTCCAGAGCAGGAATGCTCCCCTGAAGGTGAAGGTCGCTGGCACCTCTGTGTGTCTCACAGAGGCACATCCTGAGAAAACATGTCTCGGCAATAAAGCTTAGCATCATTCCCTTTTCTCATCCACTGAACCTGCAACCTGGGTACCTAATTCTCAGCTTACTACATATCACAGATCTTCCAATCAAAAAAGATCTAGTGCCATCTTCTAGAAGATGTGCCTTGTGTCTCTATTTGGTTATCAAGTCTTAGGTCGCCCTTTTGGGCAGCTATTTCTAGGTTTAGAAACACTGAAATAGTAATATTTCTGTCTTTATTTCAGATTTACCAGTTCTGCAGCTGCAAGAGGACAAGGAGGGCAGGATCTCTTATCTTGGCTTCTCCCATCTCTAAAAAAAAAAAAAATATTCTGCTTTTGGTACATTAAAACCAGACTTCACCCCTTTCCTTTCCCATTTATTGTTCATTGATTACTTTTTGTAATGGCTCCCATTTTATTCCAATCCTCTTTCTGTAGGATTCAAGTAACCCAGGGATTTCAATGCTACAGAACAACAGAAAGACAAACACTATGACAAAGGGTTGAAGCCTTTTTCCACCACCAAAAGCAAGCCTTGCTGGGAGAGGTGCTATATGTATGCTGCTCCAAGTGGCCAATTTTAAACTTTCAATCACATTATATAATGCAAAACCCAGTTCCAAACCCATAAAAAAAAAAAAAAAAAAAAAAGAGAGAGAGAGAGAAAGAAAACAAAACATTACATTCATACAGTACCTTTCATCTCAAAAGAACCCAAGCCATGAATCATCTTGTCCACCACAGAATGCCATCACCTCAACATCGAAACACAGCAGCTGTTTATTACCCTACAAGAACATTACGATGAGTGCTCTTACTCTGCCAGAACAGCAAGGAAAACTGAGCAGACAGAATACAATCACCTGAAATGTACAAGTTTATCCTCCCTACCTTTATAACAAGTACCAGAGGGACTTTAGGGACCACAAGCAGTCGATGCCTTCAGCCACCCAACGCTAACAATGCTTTCCGCAGCAGTTAAGTGATCTTTGCAAGCCAAGACCATTTGACCTGGACTTGCTTTGCTTTGCTTGGTTGACAACGAGGCCAACAGCTGGCTATCACACACTGACCGCAACTGCTATATCACATCCAAAGTCATGTCTGCCATATTTAGAGCCGTGATTAATGCCAGAAACAAAGTAATCACAGTGGTCTGAGTTGTACAAAGTTGTACATGGAAATTCATCTTCCCACTGCTTGTGCAAGGAGTGCATGCTGGTTGCTGTTGTGTACCTGTCCTGCTGGCTGGCTGTTCATTAATAAATTGCAATCACTCTGTTTCAAACATGGCACCCTCAGACCTTGACTCCCAGTATCTCGGAGAGATGCTACATGGCTCTTGGAAGTGGCTTATCAGAATTGGAACGGCTTGCTGTCCAAATATACTGAAGTTTTCACTCAAAAATCAAAATCTCATTGTTACACCACACTCATCACTGTGGTATCTGAGCACCGCCATTTCCAGCCGAATTCCAGCCACAGCTGGATTCAATGAAGAGTCACTCCAAGTCCGGGGACGCAGAGTTACCACAGGCGAGGATCATGCGGCGAGTTCTGTGTGGGCTCATGAGAAGTTTGTTGCAGAAGTTGGACCTCAGCTCCTGCCAAATAGGAAAGGGTCTTGTGACCAACAGACAAGAATTAGGAGATTTCTCAAGCCACAGGGCTGTGCTCCAGAGCACTTATATAAACGTGCCGTTGGTCCCCACGGTTTGAAGTGAGCATGCTTATCTCACAGGGTGCTTGTATGAGTTCTGCCATTGCTGCACAGGTCCTCTGAGCAAGGGAGACTGAGGAGAAAACAACACTGACTGCACTTTGTGGCTGGACGTGCTCACTGGCTTTTGTTGATCCCAAAGTAGTGTGGGGGTCAATCTTGTTTCTACTGCCCTGCTCTGCTGACACGTCATTGGTTGGGTAACACCCCAAAATGGGGACCAAAGGAGATTGAAGTCTGGGTTCCAGTGGCTAAAATGTCATTCTGAATGTCCTGTACCTCTCACCCCACCTTAGCTAATCCGTGCCACACAAGGCGTGTTTGTGGCTCACCAGGCCTCTCAGCCTTTCTGCTGCCGTGGGGCACTGCCAGTCACAGGCCGCAGCTCCCACCACCTCCAATGGCTTTCTCTTCCCAGGCAGCACGTTGGGCCATGTACAGACCTGCACATAGTCTGACCGATCCAGTGATAACGGAGCACTTCTGAAAACAAGATGCTTTCACCAAAACACTCCAATAATCAAACAAATCAAAGGGCGAGCTAACTGGATCCATAAAAGTGAAATGTGTAGCTGCCAAAGAACTGCTGTTATCTCTGGCATGGCTGGGTCATTGGGACATTTCACAGAAACAAAAATGTATTTCCTGTGTAGACCCAATTAAAATACCTCCGGGGAAATGTTTCATGTGCACTTGAGACCTGAAGCCAAAGCAACCCCACTGGCTTACAGGGAATGAGATTGCTTCCCCAGGGGCTGATGGAAAGCTCGGAGCACCCCCTGCTGCACTCAGTAAAATCAGGCTCAGCAGCTGCTTCTGACCTTCCAAATACCTGGCAGGAGGGTGCTCTGCCCTCCCAGGGGCTGAGCGAGAGGGACGCTGCCTCCCACTGCCGAGAGCTCAGATAAGGTTGGAGGGCACTGCGGGACTCAGCCCAGGCTTCCCATGTGACCAAAGCCACTGGCCTCTCCTGATTCACACGTGGGGCCTGGAGAAGAAAGAGCAAATTCTCTGTTGTGTAAGGTCAGCTCTACATTTTCTCCTGAGTCTGATTGAATTCCACAGCTGGGTGGACTTTACTTCAAAGTCGGGAGGACTTTGCTGCCCATGCACAGGTCCCTGGGGACATATGGAGTCTGTGGGTTACTCACTATGCAGGTAACAAGACCTTGGTTGCTGCTTCTTTCATTTTCCATCCTGATCTTTTTTCTTCTTTGTTCATCCCATCATCTGTGCATGTGTTTATGCTGCAGGATCGGGATGCTTTTCTTGCTGTTCTGGCTGGGACAAGGCAGGCAGATGGCACCCCCAGGTTGGTGAAATGTGATAAAAGGATAGTGAGAGAGGCAAAGATGAGAACTTGTTATTTCACTTGTAATGAGACGTGCCTCTTCACTGCCCTCCAGTCCCACTGGCTTATCTGCTCTATATGTGCTCTCACCAGGTTTTGTACAGAGCAGTTGCCGTTCCAGGATTTTTTGGATGAAACTGAATAAACTCTTGCTCCAGGGAAAGTTCTTCCAGCTGGAAATCAATGGTGAGTCACAAGTGTCTGCCCCGAGCACCATGAAGGCTGGGGAATCACCTACATGACCACGGTGTGTGTGATCTGGATGCTGTTATCTACGTGATAATTGGTCACTCACCCCAGAGAACCAGCAGAACAGCTTTGCTGCCTACATGCAGCCTCAGTTTGGCCAATATCCTTACCGATGAGCAAAGCTTGTGTCTACAGCCACAGTCCCCTTTGCTTCTTACATCTAATGTGCCAGGGGAAAGGCAAAAGGATGGTCTGATAAGGAAGGGCTGACATTTGGCTTTCATTGTCCCAGAAACAACATTCTGGAGGCTAACAACCACAGAACACACTTTCAATGAGTGCTGAACAAATTGGCTTCAGCAATTAAAGGACTTTTTTTTTCTTTTCTTATTTAACATCACAATGGTCACAAAATGCCCTATATCAGATTGAACAAAGGGTCTCCATTTTGCTGAGAAAAACAAAAAACAATTTAACCAAAATGAAAACCAGCAAATGTTCACATCAAAATGAACAAAGTATGTGATTTGACCCCAAAACAGATTTCTTTCTGTTGAGATCAGTCCACTTTTTTCTGGGTTTCATGTTTTTTTTTTTTTTCAATTGATTTGGAGGCAGAACTGAAAAGTCAAGTACAGCAAGGGTGTGGAGAGATGTGATAGCTTTTATGAGAGCAACTGATATTGCTGGAAAAAGCAGACAAGCCTTCAGGCACAAAAAGGTTGTTTGTTTCTTCCAGCTCTATCAGTTGGTCTCATAAAAGCTACTCTCTCTTCTTCCAAAATTCCTCTCACTTATCTCCTTAGTCTATCCTGGCTGCAAGAATACATCTACTGAAACAGCAGTTATTAGTACTGTTCGACATATAAAGATGACAGATAAATCTTGAAATTACAAAGGCAGCTAGTTAAACCCTATCTGTTTGTACAGATTCTTGTGTCTAACCCAAGACCAAAATAGCTCTGTAATCAGAAGAGCAGATAATTAACAGAATATGATGTTATTAATTCTACCAGCACCAAGAGCTGAGCATAGCCAGCTCCCAGTGTGCCTGTTACTTGGCTCACCCATAGGCTTAACAGCACACAGCACCCTGCCAAGATGAGCAAACCTGACCAATTTGTGGAATTGCCCGTCCAAAATGAATCCTTTGATCAAAGTGAGCAGCAGATTACCACAACTTGAGGATTTTTAGAAATGGATGGCCCGTAATTCTTATTTTAGAGAGTAAAATCAGGGGAGGAGACACATATGGGATGCCTCAGAGGAACTCTGTAACAGTACTTTGAGGTGGCTGTGGCACAAGCTCCTGGACACAGTGAAATGGGCATTAAAGTGAACATGATGTGTGTGAGCTTGAGACATGCCAGACCACCACATTCACTCTAACACATACCAACAGAGCTTTGCCAGCTCCTTAACAACACGTGTTGCTGGAGAACACCCAACCCAGCTGGACCTCTTTTCAGAGCAAGGTGAGGAGGCCTCAGTACTGCTTTGCACACAGACATGCCCCAAGATGTCCATCCCACACACCATTCCTCAATGCCCTTTTTCCGTAGATCCTTACGCCGGCCCCGTTCTGCTGGATGAGAAACTGGCGTCTCGCTGTGGCTATGTCCTGTCAGAAGATGTGTGGGGCAACCCTGTCTTCCGTGCGTCGGTGCTTGGCTGCCATGTGGCCAATGAGGTAAGACCTAGAAATGGCCCAAAATCCACACTGGATGCTACAGCTCCTCCAACAAGGCAAGATTGCAATATTAGATGGCATTCCAATGGCATATTTTGAGAACCCAAGAAACAGTGAACTTGAGTTAGCGTCGATGGTGTGTAGAAACAAATATGCAATGGCTCTTTGTTATGCAGTTTGTTCAGTGTGACTGACATGGGATTTCCTCTCTCCATGAAATGACACTTAGCCTAATGCTGCTGACTAGCTGCCAGCTCTCAAGTATATCCTTATTGCTGCTGCTTTGCCAGAGAGTTTCTTGAAAGCCTCTCTGGAAAGAAGTAGGCATCTGCTTGAAAAAGCAACATTTGCAGTGTGATTCTGGCAGATCTTTTCCTGGCTTAATTTGTGTGGTAATGTTCCTGTTAACACATGCCTAGGAACGTAGATCACACACATCTATTAGACTCAAATTTGCCTCATGTAACTTTAGCCATCTGAAAGATAATGTCTAGTCTAAACTAGTTGTTTATGCTTCCACAATAGTCAATGGAGAGAAATAGGCATCTACCGGAAGGTGATTCACTCCTTCCTAAAATACGTGTAAAAGTTTAGCCTGGATTTCTAATTTCTAAATATGAGTTGAAATGAAATGAACCTAGAAACAGAATGTATCAGAGCAGAACCTTCATCTGTTGTCCATGTTTTGTCTGGTTGATCCTGGAAGCCCCACAGAAAAAAAAAAAAAAAAAAAAAAAAAAAAAAAAAAAAAAAAGTTAAGCTGTATGGGTAAATCTTATGCTGACATGGACCTGGGGAGTGCACAGTGCTGTGCAATGACCGGACTAGACACTTCTCTGGAAAAGTTTTGCCTTTGCTTTTCTGTAGATAAAAACACTTCTATGTCAGATAGGAACATAGTCCATGGTTTCACATTTGGCTCCTGTAGAGTTGAAGGACCAAGAGAAGCTTTTAATGGAGCTAGTCAAGATGGACACTAAACAGCATTTGTAAGACAGATCTGAACTACCTACATCAAACTAAATTCTCTGGTCCTATGCCTCCATGAAGAGGCACACGGCAGTCATGAACAGGAAAAACATGTAACACATAGTAGAGGAAGGTCAGATAATAGTATCTTCCCCTGGTTATCTGCACCTTAATACCGTGGCAGCAATATTGCAGAGATCTGACCTGAGACAAAGGCTCTAAGTAGTGAGACAATGTCTCTGGCTCAGAAAGCCCCTGTGCATAAACCACTTAAGACAGGGTCATATTTTGGAGGAACTTTCACAACAGCTTTGTTCTCATCCTTATAAACATGCCCTCGGTGCTCTTCCAACCACTTCGTCCTCCTCCAAGACCTCTTGGAAACAGGACACTGGGCTGGATGGTCCTGTGCAGCTGCTCATGGCTGTGTATGAGCCGGACCTTCCACAGGATCTGCTGAATCTCCTATTTTCCTTCCCAGGCAGATGAGCTGTTTTCACTGACTGTGAACATCAAGGTCTCCTCATTTGCAAGCATGAGGGCAGCTGTGACCTACACCTACCCTATGTACTGCTCTTACTCCTCCTGGGCTCCAAGAGAAATTGTGTGTGAAGAAAACTACATGGAGGTAAAAGTTTTCCCACTGAAGGCTAAGCTACATCTAAGCTCCCTGCCAAGCACAGCAACCTCCACAAACTCCCATCAGAAGCTGTTTTTACACCATGTACCAGCTGTGCATGCAGCTATTCAGCATAGGGTGCAACAGTAGATGTTTATTAACAGTACACTTACCTGTCATAGGTATTTTGCATGCAGTGAAATTCAGTTAAGTGTACAGATGCTGTAAGTCAAGCAACTGCAAGCAAATCAGCAGCCAGGCAGGCTGACCTTTTAAGTTCAGATGAATACCTCTGTTATAAAGTGCTGCGGCACTTGCGAGAGTGTTATCCTTCTATTTGAAATAATAAAACCTGGAGCTGGCAGAGCTGCACCCCTGCAGCATCAGACAACTCACAGGAGTGAGAGAGAACCTGCCTCCCACAGGGTGGTGTGAGCTGGCTGTTCAACCTGCTGCCAGCAGGTATGGAGATCCTACATTTTGGGGTATCTAGCCTGCATGGGAAGAGGGAACCAGTTCTGTTAAAGCAGATATCCTGCTTCCCTATACCTTCTGTAGAGATATCCTGATGCCCCTGAAAGTCTCCAGAGTGTGCTCTAGTCTACAGCTTCCCAGATAAGAAACTGGACCTTTGTTTTACCTGGTCATACACAAAGACGTTCCCTCTTCTGTACATGCACTGCTACAGATACCATGGCTTTAGCCTCCAGTGTAAGGTCACAGAACTCACCACAGTGAAGAACCTGTTTGGAAACACATTAATTACTTCCAGTGAATGCAACTTGCTAAATCCTGACACACACTGGAGAAGAAATCCGAAAGCCATCTCTCTGCTCCCCATGCCTGTAAGAAAGCTGAAGATTTGTCTGTTCCCAAACAATCTCATTTGTGTTTCCAGGTGTCCGTGAAGACTGATGTCCCTGCAGTTTCAAATGACTACACCGTCGCATGGATGTCAGCCCTGCCAGAGGTATGAAGAGGAGTCTTTCCTAGCAGCTCCCAGCCTGCCTCTTCTTGCTAAACTCATGAGTCATTCTTGGGAAATAGCTCCACCTCTGTCATAAAACAGGATACAGAACAGTTGTCATCAAGTACTGAAAAACATCTCCAGTTTTCTTAGATCTCTAGACTGCAGAAAGACATTTAGGTGGGAGAGTAGAGCCGTATGCTTCTTATGTTGGTGGAAGCTGAGTTCAAAACCAACAAAGGTAGGTGGTTCTTCTCACAATGGGTAGTGAATCTGACAAATGCCTTGTCAAAAGATGTGGCTGCTATAATCTTGCTTGATCTCAAGGATAGTCTGGAAAGTTCACAGAAGAGAAATCCATTGCAAAAAAAAAATCCATGCAAAATACAAAGAAGATATAGATTGCTTAGGAGTCTCTGAGCTGAACATTATTTGAGGCTAGAGGGGAAATACATATGCTTGGGGAAAATCCATATGCTTATCCTGTTTTTCTCATGTCTTTCCCATGTTTAGTCTCATGTTATGTTTCTTCTTATGCCCATATTTCCTTTTGGTTATCCACTTATATGGTCATCATTTGAGAAGACTGTTCTAGACCAGTACGGACATTGCTCTCATCTTATCTTCAACACAGTCTGGCTCCATATGATAAAAGGTGGTCTGTCATTTGGCCACTGGACTGTTCCAGAAATTGACAGACATGAAGGCAATCATTGTATTAACAATAGAGGTGTTTTATCCAAGGGGATTTGATCAAGACCACCCATCTAAGTTTCTTCCAGGGCAATTATAAGGCTATCTCTAAAAAAAAGCTTTAAAAAGCTATAGGATTCCTTAGTTTTTTTTATATATTAATGGTGTTTCTTGCCTGGGTGGATTAGTAGTGTCCAGTGCAACTCCACCTACTATAGATCCTAGTAGGAAAACAGATGTTACAACATCACAGCTTTTTCAGGGGTTTTGGTAGACTTTGATCTGATGCAGCTCATCTCTCTCTTGCAGACTCAAAATGTTGCATACCAGCTATGGCAACTGATGTTTGTTTCTCCATCAGGGAGAAAAAGAATAATGGTAAGCGATGCAGCAAAACTGGGCTACAGCTTCAATAACACGCTGTACCGCGTGTACCTCCGTGCGCCCTACCACAGCAATGAGTCTGACATCAGCACAGTAAGTTGTTGTTCTCAATTGGACACAAAACTGCTGCTTCCACTACCTTCCTAGAACATCAGTTCTCCTTTATTATTTTTTTCTGTATCGCAATAGGTTAATGATGTAAATATGAACTTGGTCACTTCCACTTCCATGTACAGGCAGCGGTGGCTGCTTATGCTGATTGACACGACTGTCTCCTGTCCTCTTGGTAAGGACTTCTTCCTTATTCATCAAAAATAACTACCTATGGAGCTAATAGGGAACACAGTCTCCCCATTTCCCTGTGACCTACTCTGTAAGAGTTTTACAAGCTGCTCTCCAAGCAGCACGAGCTAACAGCCCATGGCTTTAGTGCCAGACAAACATGTTCCTCGCTGTGACACTACATGTGTTCCTGGTGCAGTGTCATGCCTTCCTCTGCTTTCTCAAACCCCCAAGTTACATGCAGGGAACTGGAGACAGGTAACACTGCTGCAGAAGGGCCAGGGAGCCTCCCCTGGTCTAACCTCACTGCTTTGGCTCTCTACTGTCCCATAACTTTGTCCAGGGGTGCAGCTCTGTATCCTTGGGACTCACCTAGACCTCTTCTGTGGAGATGTGGAGCTAGCCTGGCTTTTTTTCAGAAAATAAATAAATAAATAAATAAAAATCTTAGATCAATTTGAGCAATTAATTTCATCAATTAAAAGTCTTCTTTGAGTGCCAGGGTTCCTGTGACAGAACAGCCATCAGTTGGTTAATACCCTACAAGGTGTTTCATTAGTGAAAGCTGTAGAGGTACCGTGGTGGAAAGGAGTCAGGGAACAACAACCATTGCAGGGTGAACTCACGGGGAACTCCAACTGCCTGGCGGCCTTGTTGGACTGTCTGTCTAACTCAACAGATGGTACCAGTTTCACTGATACTACACTAACATGGACTGTGCCAAGTGTTATCCCAACATTAGTGCTTCAAGAATCCACCTTTTTGTCAAAAAGCATCGTAATGGGAGTCGATGGCCAAGTCATAGTAAACCCAGAGGAGAACAACTACTTACTGGAGCACAACAAGACACACATTGGAATAACTATCCCTATTGGAGCAGAAGGAGGCAAACTAAAGGTTAGTATGAACCTGTCTCTGACTAACATATTTTAGGGGATGTATCATGGAATGTTTCCAAATAATGTTCCAAATAGTGATTGCTGTTTAAAATTCTTAAATACAAAAAATATCAGAAGACCTAAGTGCTCCCTTCTTTGTATCTCAGAAGCACTTATGCAGAAATTAAGTATCTCTGATTGCAAAACATGCTAGATGCAAAAGACTGTTTTGTTTATTTTCTTGATAATCTATACTAACTACACTAATAAGTTAGGAGGGAAGGGATTCCTGGGCACCACTGTTCAATCATGCATGCTCTTACATTATGAAACTGGTCCTGGCATACATCTGGCCTGGGTCAGTGAGCAACTTCCCAATTTCCATGCAGACAGCATGAGTTAGCAAGGGACAAAGTTTACTCCCAGAATGTAGTTTGGGCGCAGCCACCTGCTTTTGACATAGTATAATCTATATCAATCTATAGTTTACAAGCACAGGGACAATGTCCAAGGAAATGTTCAAGCAGAAGGGAGCTGGCAGGATTCGCAGAAGGCTCTTTTTTTACCAGTTACAGTTACAAAGGTGACATTGATGTGACTTTGACGTGTCCCCTTCAGAAGGTCACTTTTTGGTACACCGGTGGGCACTTAAACCAGTGTGCACAGTAACACCAGACACACACAGTCTGAAGAACAGCTGGAATCACTGACAAACTTTCCAAGTGAACTGGGACAGAATGAGAGACATGACTGGTAGCCCAGTGACTGAAAAAAAAAAACCTCCTTACTGAAAACCTCATCAGTATTTGAGCCAAACATGGACCAGGCAAAGAAACAAACAACCTCCCTACCTAGCAAAATCCACCCCAAATTGTCCTAAAATACCGTTTTGCTCTTTCTAGTGTAAGGATGTTAACCTTATTCACTCATTCCTCCATTGAGACACTGAGTTTTAAGGCTTAACACAAATTTTACCTCCTAGAGCTCTGTATCTTGTGGTGTATATGGAATCATTTACAGTATTGACTTGTTCTTGGAGCACACATGGACAGATGCAGACTGGCAAACCACTAAATATACTGTCGTCAAATCCATCACTACCCCTTTCATGCCACAAATACCAACTGTTATTAACAGTAAGTCATTCTTCTCATTGATTTTTCCCAGTCTCTTCCTTGTGCTGCAATATACCCTGGTCCGTTTGACCTCTGCCATGTACATTCATTCACCAAAATGTTCTCAACTCCCATTTCCAATTTTCTAGCCAAAGTCAAGTTTCATTATAAAACAAAACAAATGTTTAGCATGAATGGATGTGCTATCTATCACCTGTCTTTATGAGATAAAATGAAAATTATGAGTTGCTGATAAGAACATGAACATTTCTGTCACTCTAGCCACCATATTTTTCCAGTAAGCACTAAGACCTAGAATAAAGATGAAGCGCTATGCAGCTATCACACTGTCTGAGAACAGTGTCCATTGATGGCATTTTCTCCCCAGACCAGCTTGCATTTGTTATCTGGGAGCATACTGAAATCACCATGCCAAACAGTTGTGCAGTAATATTTTTTGTTTGATTGATTTTAATGATATTTTCCAATGCATTAAGACACTAGTCATTTTTGGAGCTATCTGGATAAACGATACAGAAGAAAAAAAATGGATCCTCTTAGCATATGTTATCATAGTTTTCCCATATTTTGTGTGGCTGAACTAGATTCTATATTTCATTATAGAAAAGTCACTGCACATCATAGTGCACCTCTAGAAAGTTACTGAAGCCACTTTCTGTGAAGTTGTATGTATTTGTTGTTAATCTCCTGCAGCTTGAAGCAATTCTCATGTACTCAGAGTATTTCAGATCTGACTAGAACACAAACAGTCATTAATCAGAGCCATTAAAGAGATGGCTGTTGGCAAAGTTTCCTGGAACATGAATGGGAGGCCACCCCAACTGTCTTAGTTACTTGATCCACATCAGCAGTAATTTGATGTTCTCTCCCTACAGATACTCTGCCAGAGGAAAGGATATTTAATATTGCATTTGGACACTTTCTTCCTGACGTCTCCCTGGTGTCAATCACAATAGGAAATGTGCCATTTACCCTCAGAGAAGCACAGCACCGTGGGTATAAGATTTATGAAACTTCTTTTTCAAATGGAACGAAAGGATTTATCCTGGAAGTCTCTTTTGATGATCCATATGTTCTAAAGGAGGTAAGATACAGCAGGCCACTTCAGCAGCTGAGTGGAGGAGGTAGAGTAGTCCCTTTTCAGAACATCTGCCTGGCTTTTATTAACCAACAACTGTTCCTCGACCATAAAGGTGTCAATGAGTCTGAGTTAAGATAAGAGGTTTGTATGTCCTCACCTTGCTCTCCTTAGGCCTCTAGGAAAAATGCAGCATCAAGCGTGATTAGATGGTATGAAGTATGACTTCCTTCAGTCTCTGTCAGCATGGCTAATTTTCAAGTGCAACGCCCAGCAGGAAGAGGTTTGTCAAATCTCTCTTAAATGTTGTCCCTTGAAACAGAAGAGCCTTGGAAAAATAAATTACTACAATCCTGCAAACAGCAGTTACCACCATCATGTAATTCCTGAACGTACTGTTTATGCAGAGCCATTTGAGCACTGGCACAGGCCAGGCACCTCACAAACAGGTACAGACTGACTCAGGTTATTCTGAACATATTTTGTTAAGCTTCAGACCCTTTTCAATCTAAATATTTGTAAAAAGTATAAACTCGCGGAGGAAATTCAGCCTCTCATTTTAGCAGGAGGGCGCTTAACTTCAAGTCTTCTACCCCTGTTTCAACTAAATCACTCAGAGCTTCAATGCTATTTTCTGTTACAAGGAACAACACTGTGAACACACAGGATCAGGAATTGCACAAATAATTTTCAGACAGCAGTCAAACCACAATTAAATTGCATTAAGGATCAAAGCAAGCCAAAAATGTTCAGCAAAGCTAAGTATTTCTTTCAGGTTGAATACCAAGTTTTGCTTTGAGAGCACTTTTACTGAAGTAAATAAGGATATTGAGAGATGTTTTGTAGCGTCTCCTCATACCTTCTGTCTTCTTGATTACTCCTTGTCCTGGGTTCAGGCCCCACTCTGAGTAAATAAGAATAAGGTTTTGGATCCAGACCTCCCTCTTCGGGCTCTTTCACCAGCAGACTACAGAGGAAACAGCACCGTGTTCACTTGTGCCTCCATTTTCTGAACAGGCACTGCATTCTCCACATTTATGTTTGGCCAAAAGAGCTGTTGAATCTAGTCCAGCTTTCTGAGCAGTTTTAGGCCAACTGAAGCGATGTTTTTGGAGACTGAGTTATTTTCTAGGGAGCGGAGGGTGCTGGAATAATTATTTAGTGCTGCTCAGGATATACATTCCTGTCTGTGCTGGAATCCATTGCTACTGCAGGCTTACATTTTCTCTCTCTTTCAGTATGTGAATAGAAATGAAACAAAATATACCCTCCTTGTTAACTACACCCTAAGTGTGGGTCTGGAGATGGTGCTCTATTACCATTCTGCAGAGGTGGAATGCGTGATTGCTGATATCGGTAAGCTTTGCCCCAATATTAACTGTTTTGCACCAACAGCATGGATTGGATTTTCATTGAATTCAGTGAGAATGGAGTTAGGCAGAGGATGAGAGCTTTGGGGAAAACCCCACCCTTCGATAGCTCATTATTGGTAACACAGCCAACTTGCTGCTTTTCTGATGGCAGCTCTTCTGCATACTGGCAAGACAGTCTGCCCTCGAGACACTGAGAGCAATAAAAACTAGTGTGTAAAAGACGTTGGCTAGCAAACTCAGTGAACAAGATGCCTCATAACTTGAACATATATCTACTGGCAAAACTTTCAGACATTGCTACGAGTTTCAGTTTGTCCTCAAATGCAATTCTGCCTCCACGTCCAGGGCAAAACTCAACTGACTCAAATAGCTGTGAACTCCAAAGACAGCATTTCTATAAAGACAAAATTACCTGCTAAGAGCTGCAGTTAAGAGGTTATTGAAACTGCCACGAGGTCCAGTTGGTATTTCCCCAAACTTCTTAGACTTTGGATGCCATGAAGGTGACAGAGATTGCTCACTGTCCTGTTTTTATCTTGGAAGTAGCTCTGAGTTCAACCCAAAGGAGGCTGACAAAAAAAAAAAAAAAAAAAAAAAAAAAAAAAAAAAAAAAA
>NC_048895.1:108259815-108408924 GCF_011077185.1 Oxyura jamaicensis
AAAAAAAAAAAAAAAAAAAAAAAAAAAAAAAACATGCATAGTTCAGCTTGCATTACTGAAACAGGGAGCAATCCTGGAAGCAAGCTGGCAGGCCACTGCTAAAGCATGAGGATTCCCGATCCTGCCAACTGTGGCCTGTTCCACCCACATCATGGCCAACAGAGCACAGGAGATGCCAGTACGCGTGTAGTGGCACTGCTGCAGTGCCAGTGCAACATTTACCCATGATGGAAACCCGCACCTGAGCCAAATCCCCATTCATTGCTAACTCCTCGTCCCACCTTCTTGCCACAGAAATACCAGAAGCAACTGGCTACTGCGATGAAGAAAACCTGTATCTAGCCATTCCTGTTTTTGGCCTGCACCAGTACTGGAACCTGTATCTTGGTGCCAAGCTTCTGAACCGGCACACGGCGCTCACAAATGGGTACCTTGCAGCTAGCAACTCTACCCACCTGGTCCTGCAAATACCTCTCTTTGCTGTGGGAGTTACCTATGAGGTACATGAACTGCATAACAGCCTTCTTTAAAGCACGTAGGACTGTTTGTTCATGCAGGCACAGCCCTACGGTCAGTTTGTAGTGCTGCAGCATTACGTGTGCTGGAAAACCTCTAGAGGGAATGACTCTAAGCCAGTGCAAGAAGGACAAGACATAACAGACACAGACCCTTCTGGTAATGTCATATATTATGTAATCTGCAGTGCTGAGTTGTCTCTAAAAGATACGCACCAAGTCTTCAACAACAAATTCCTCTGTATTTTTAGTAAGATGAGGCAAAATGTCCCAAACCGAGCCAGAAACAGTATTTCAATATAGCTTTTATGAAAGAAACTCTTTTAAAGGAACATTTTGTAGAAATGTTAAATTACGGCAGGGAAAATTGATGTGGTTATAAATATCTGAAGCATTCTACAATAATCAGCCAGAATTTATCTCTCTGTGACAGTAACCAATTAATTCATACCAGAAAACTCCCGTTCCCGTGCTGCATGAGGTTTGAGTCGTTACATTGTCTTAACTCTCATGACTTGTCGGTGTTCATGTGTCACAAGCTGAAGAGCAGAATTTTGTACATATTGATCATGTGCCTTAACAGATCTCTTCCAACCTCTCCTTCACAGGAAGTGTCCTTTCAGAAAATTAAAGCAAGGTTCGATGTTGCCCTAAGGAAAGTGAGAACTATGGAGACCTTGCAGATATTCTCCGTGAGCTGCAATTTTAATCCCTCGGGATTTATAAGTAAGTTGTACAAAGGATCAATCAACTGTAAGTCTTCCCTTGAGTTTATAACCGACTTGGTTTATAACCAGCTCTCTGATTTCCTCAGTATGCCACCCAGATGGTACTATAATGGTATCTGCCCAGATGAAGACAGTTCCTGCCATTGATATGAGTAAAACCAAACTAAGGGATAGCTCATGCAAGCCTAAAGAGTATAACAAAGGACATGCCTTCTTCATGTTCCATGTCACCACCTGTGGCACTTCAGTAAGGGTAAGCCCATGGCCAGAGCAAATACACTTGCTGGAAGTCTCTGTCTCTCCTGCATTTTCTCTTTTGTTGCCCTGCCCCAGCTCCTGAGAAGATTGAGTTTTTAATGAGCTTCCCATATGCACAGTTTGAAGGTGATCACATTGTTTATGAAAATGAAATCTCTTATGAGAAAGAGACTCTTCCAGGCCAGAGCCAGCCAAAAATCACAAGAGATCCAGACTACAGGTAGGAGCAGCTACTGCTCACTGACAGTGCTCGCTTTGGTGCTGGAAAGTGAACACAAAACTTACCCTTTTTCCTGTTATAGATTAACAGTCTCGTGCTACTACCGAGCAAAAGAGACGGTGATGCTAGGCACCTTTGTTAGTGAGCCATCCACATCACGTCCTTTTGGCTCTGGTACGATGGTGCCAAGATCAAATATTGCAGGTAGGTAATTCTCTTCCACCATTTTGAGACTCCTGTAACTTTTTCAGTAGTAAGCTGCCTCCTACTAAAGAACCTCACCAACATTTCCTTTTCTGCAGTATACAGAAGGATAAGAAAAGTCCTGAATGTAGTTTCAAGAGTGTCCAAAAGTAAGTGTCCTTCAAAGAAAATCATAACATTTCCAAACATGCTTTGATTTAAATCAAGTTTTAGCCAGTAACAAAATCCCCTGATGTTTTATTGAGATGAATCTTTCGTGGATTTCTATGAGCCTGATGAGGTGATACTCAAGCGAACCATGGAGCCTCTGTTTCTTGAGATGGAGCTGAAAGACGAAAGCCCTGACGTTGAGTTATACCTGGACAACTGCTGGGTGACAGGGTTTCAGGACTTCAACAGCGCCCCAAGATGGAACATCACTGTGGATGGGCAAGTAGTTATTGAACAACCAATGTTTTTATCAGAGAAACCCTAATTTCTTCTAGAGCTTTCGGTCTGTTCTCTCAAATAGGTGTGAGATTAACAGCAGCGAGTATGCTGTGGAGTTCTGCTCTGTAGCTGCTAGCCCCAGAGTGAGACACCCTTCTCATTTTAAAAGGCTAGCAGTGAGGACCCTGACACACCAACTGGAACAGGTAAGATTTAGTGAGAGGCTCACCCACCTGGGCACTTCTTAAGCTCACTTAAAAAGACAGCCAATTTAAACACCTCACAGACTTAAGACCTAGCCAGCATCCAGCCCAAGTAGCCTGACTGGTGTGCAGCTTTAATTTAGTTCTCCTCTCAGATCTACTCTGCAATTTCAATGCAATTTCAATGACTTGAAAGTTGACTGGCTAGAGGAAACAAAATGAAATTTTGGTATATAAACATGATTTTATATGGTGTTTCTGACTTTTTATAGGGGCATATTCATAGCACTTCACCTCAAAATGTCTAGAACAGAAAAGTCACCTTATGCACCATAGCATCCACATGAAGGTCAGCTCTGTTGTCTCCCATCTGCCCAACCACTCAGCCATCTCCTCAGACACCAGCCCAGCGGGCAGGGAAACAAAGGCATGTGGGTCTGGCCTTACGTTTCTGAGGTTCTGTCTTCCTTTAACAGGTCTAAGAAGAGCAAAGAAAACCCATAACAGTTACCTGAGGGTGCTCTGCTCTTCGGTGCACCCAGCTGTGTCAATTCTAACACGTACCAATACAAGCCATGGCAGTACCCCTGCCCAGGCAGCTTAAGTAACCACGATTTTTTGACTTGGCCTTTCATAAGCAGTTCAACTTGTGAACTTGCTAGAAATGAATATGATGCAATTCTGGCATGTGCTACTTCCTAAATGGGCAGCTGCATCTAGCACGAGATTGAGTTTCTGTCTAGCTTTGATACACAACCTCACGGCAGCTCGTGAGGTTTTCGCTTCTCCTGTCTCAGCCTCTCAGTTACCAAACTGCCTGAGGGCATCTTTGACACCAAAGCTGAAATTCAAGGCAGGTTCAGCTAGAATGTGTGCAGAATGTGCCATATGCAAGCGTTCAGCCAGACCTGAGTCTAATCAGCTGCAACTTCTGCAAAAGGGGAACAGACAAAACTTTGCTCTGCAAATGGGGGATTTGATGCGGACCAAATGGTATTTTTCCTTCTTCTCAGGTGTATGTGCATTGTTTGGTGGCCGTCTGCTCTCCTGGCAGCCCCTGCAGAGGACAGTGCAGCCCAAGGAAGCAGAGGAATGGTAAGTGCTCAGGAGAAAAGGAGCCACTGCAAAGCACTCCTGGCATTATGTCTTTAAAGGATTTAAGACCCCTCGTTTTGGCATCTAAAATGCCTTGAAAGCAGACCTGGTAACATTACCTTTAGCTCATACATTAATACAGTAACACTTAAAGTGCAACATTTACATGCTCTTGAAAAACTACAGATACTGTGTGTCATTCTCATCCTTTCCAGGTCGCCATTCAGCCAGCCTCCGGGGTTATGTACTTGCCGGACCAGTCCAGATTGTCGATCCAGATCTAAGATGAAGTACAAACTGAATTTGGTAAGAACACCAGGCCCTGTGAATTCACCTAGACAGGTCGCCATGCTTTGTGGCACAAGCGATACATAGCGTGTCCTTTGAGACCTTAGGTTCTGGGACAGTCTCCATTTTGATCTATTTTCAAAAGCATTTAGGGGCAGAGGCAAGAACTAGGGAACAGGCAGGGTTTGCAGTCTCCTGGTCTAAGCTTGACCCCTAGGAGAGGGAAGGAGGAGAGCTACCTGCCAAGTCAAACACAGGTGGTATGGCTCTGGAGAAGGTGCCAGCAGTGGAGCAGTGCAAGCTGGAGCTGGGCTATAGAAGTCAGTTTTGGAAACTTGGAAGATGTTATTTCATCGGGTTTTCAACTGGACTGCCCCCAGCAGTCATCACAATTCAACTGAAAGAAAATGGATCCAAAATTTTAGAAACAAACACTACAGCACAAATTGCTGTCGTATCCCAAATTCTTTCCAAGGGTCCAAATCCCCCAGCCTGTTAGGGTTTACCCTATAGCTTTGTCTGTCTTTGGAGGACCAGAGTTATTCAGCGGTGTACTCCAGCCTCACTCCTCTTTTCACCGTCTGTGTCTCCAACAGCACCTGAAGGCTCTGCTGTGCTGGCTGCTTTATAAATGTGCAGCTAGACATGGGAATTACCTCTTACAGTGATCACTAGGATTATCTCGCTTGAAGTGAAAAGTCCAGACTGTGGGACTCAGGACAGCTCTACAACACTGGAAAGTGCGAGGGTCTGCCAACAGGATTAGCCGATGTTGTAACCTGTTGCCTTTGTGAAGTGGCTACACAAGAAAACGTGCCAGAAAATAACCCAAAGCTTCAAAATAACACTTCTTGTTTCTTCCAGCTGTTGAAATACGGACTTGCAGATCACTAAAATTATTCCAATCCTGATTATGGCTGCTTCTTGTAATACTTCTTAAAGTGACTGCCAATCCCCCCATATGACTGTAAAGTGCAAATCTGAAAAGACAAATAAAAATGCATGCAAAGCAATGTAAGCGCAGAACATCTCCTTGCTAGCCTGCAACAGCAACCATCTGGTGTACTAACACTGGCTCCAAAACATCAAGCAATCTGCTACTTAGGGCCTCTTCCACATGCAACACAATGTCATACTCGTACATTTTTTTTCCATTAGTGCAGAATTTTTGTTAAAACTTTGCACTGACCTGAGCTTCTTGGAAAAGTGTTAGTTCTCTGCTTGCTTCTCACCTGCCCATGTATGGAAAGAGCCCAACTCTACAAAATGGGAGAAGACAGATCAGAAAAATGAACAATTCATCTGATGTATATATGTATATATAGTGGGGGGGGGGGGGGGGGGGGGGCTCACAGAAAACATCTTGTTTAAGAGAATAAAAATTAGAAGGGTTACTTTCCAGAGATGAAGGACAAACCAGATAGACGACCACCTCTAAATCACTTTCGGGATGTGCCTATGCCAACTGCAGGTGTGACTGCAGCGTCTATCAGCATCCACCAGCAAAGGTGGGGCAAGTGCACCCATGCTAATTCGGGCTAACGCCACACGTGTGCGCTGTGTCTGGTGGGTTTGCACAGCTCACGCAGCCTGAGTTTAGATGGCGCAGACCGATGTGTTTCCCCAAATCTACAGTCACGCCTGTGACTGCTGAATAAAAGTAGTCTTAAAGCTGTACGTACTGAAGGACTGTTGAGAGGAAAGGACCCGACGCAGCAGCGGGGAGATGCCCCCTCCTCTGCGCTGTACGAGCAGTGCGCTCTGCTGTCCGGAGCCAGCACTGCACAGCCCAGCAGGCGCACGGCTCCCGCTTGCTTTCCAAGGAAATGCTTTCCCCAGCATTGGTGCTAACAGTAACACACTCACTGCTTTCTGTTAACTAAAAAGCATTTTGAAATCTGTAAATTGGGATGAAGGTTAAATACGGATGACTAAATTCAAGTTCTCCTTTTCCCAGTCCTCACGGGACACTCTTATTTGACACAGATGCATATCCGGTCTCTTGCATCACTGAAATTCACTCACTTTGCATCTTGCAGAGATTTCCCGAAAACTCCTCTGCAGCAAGCGGAATATCCCAGATCAGGGGATTTCCCTGTTGCCCTGAGAAGCCAGGAAGGGGTCCAGCAGAGTTCCCTACCTGCCCACCCACCATCTGACAGATGGGGAGACAATTCCCTCCTTGTAGGGTGGGAGGTGAAGGGAGGAGGTGAGACACACCTGCATTGCCATTTCAGGCTCCCACATTCTCGCAGATCAGACAGAGGAATTCCATGTGCTTGGTTGCCTCCTCCTAGCTTGGTTGCTCTTCTTGGCACACACTTTTACAGTCAGAGTGCATCTTTCCCAGACGAGGACTTAGTCATGCAATTGCATGGCCTATTGTTTTACATCTAGGTTATCCTGAGCTCACTCCCTCTCCTCGGGCACTGAAGATGGAATTTCAGCATCTAACTTCTAGATTCTGGTTTTCAGGCCTATGGACTTAAACTCTTTCTTAGGCTCAGCCCTCAAAAACTAAGCCCTCAAAAAATGCAAGCTTCCATTATTCAACGTGTGAAGAAAAGGCATTAGGGAGGTGCGAAGCGTGTTAAATGTGCAGTAACACGCACATGGTGACACCGATACAAGCCTGGAAAGCACTGCATTTTTGATCAGCTTTTCTCATAGAAAAAAGGGGAACCTTACCTGAAATCTATTGTGGTAGCCATGGCAGGGATGGAACAGCTTGTCTTCACTGGGATATGAAGATATCCTTGAGGTGCTTTTCACATGCTTAATGTACAACACAAAAGACAGGAATGATGAAAAAGCTGGTGGCCATGGGCTGTAGGAAGTGATGCCGTGGACTGCATCCAATTCCTGCTCATGGACAAAAGGGATCCTCCAATAAAATCTTTAGAAGCAGATTAGAGTTCAACCAAAATGACTACAACGTGCTCCTAGGTGGGTCTCCACCTTGACCCGATCCCACAGCAAACTTTTTCATCAAAAGCAACCAGCCCTTCCATCGCGCATGGAAGCCACAGGCTGAGGCTGAACCTTTTCTACAGATCCATCTTGTGTCTTAGACCAACAGTAATCTACTAACACACACACACAAACACAAAATGTTATTTTTCTATTAGTAGTTTTAAGTTTTGGATGCTGTTTTTGCCTCCTTCTGAACCTCTGCCTTTCTGAAGCAGGCCAGCACTGCTGTGTAGCTGAGCTGCACTGCCACGAAGGCATTCATTCCCCCATATAATACACCTTTCACTGCTCATTTTTTACCAGCGTAACCTACTACATGGTGCATAGTGCAGTCCTCACTGTAACAGCCAAAGATTTCCGGCTTTTTAATGCTGACTTACCCCTGCTGTCCACACAGAGGTAAAGCACGTGAAAGAGGAATGTATTTCTTGCCCCTTGACAACCTAGCCTTTTCCCCTCAACATACCACAACTTCCCTTCCGGAACGATTTTCCTTGTTCTCCGTGCTGCACCTCACATCCTAGCTGTATCTGAAACACTTATTGTTCTGTGCCCTGCTTTTGGCCTGCTAGTGCAGGCTGTCGTCATCTTTTCCTACTTGTCTGCAAAAGCAAGGGAAAGGCTTCGCACCACGAAAAGCAGGTGAGATTTGTGACTCCTCCAGTGTACCACGAGAAGGAAAAACGGTACTAGGAAAAAGCACAGGATGATGATGCTATTCTTTCCCACGTTTTCCAAGCAAGTAAGATCTTAGAGGCTGTTCCAGGTGCTGAAGGAAAAGAAGTCTGTAACACAGAAACCAAGTCGTTTTTTAAGCTTAGAGATAGCAAATCACTGCGTGAGAACAGTTACTTGTTGCTAAATTAATCTCAACCATGAGGAAGAAACTAAATGAAGGGGCTGCCTAAATGAAGGGGCTGCCAGTGAAGGCTGTGTAAAGGAAAGAGATGATGCTTTGGGAGAGTGGGTTTATAGGTAGGAAATCTTGCACAAGTGGCTGTGAATTATTCATGTCTGAAACATCTCTGGCCAGAGTGAAGAGCCAGTCAATATAAATAAGCAGCAGCTTCCCATTGAGCCTACCGGTACTGCGCCACGGTCGTGACTTGCAATCACTTCACAGGGGTGACGGAGCAGGCAGCCAGGAGTGACCCAGACACTACAGAGGTTTGCAGTTTTCAAGCAGAGACAGCCCCTAAAGCCCAGTGAAGGTGTAAAGCCACAGTACCTCTGTATTGTAGAAGCATCCAAAGCACACAGCCCAAACTTCTTTTGCAAGCTTTCTCTGAATTTCATATGGAACATTATACAAATACAAAAAATACTGCTCTCAATTAGACTTTTAATTCTTAAAAGAAAAAGAAACCTTGCAGGTCAAGGAAAGTCACATCAAGTTTTCTGGTATTGATAATGTTTCGTGATAGCCTTTCAACTGTCCCAAGCAATGGACCACCACACAGGACTGTTTAATAATTTTGGAATTATCCTTAAATGTGAAGGAAAGACAGAGAACCAACTGCATGCCTGTGAAGGGGAAAATGTGTG
Source organism: Oxyura jamaicensis (assembly GCF_011077185.1). NCBI lineage: Eukaryota > Metazoa > Chordata > Aves > Anseriformes > Anatidae > Oxyura > Oxyura jamaicensis. Next base: position 108,268,274 of record NC_048895.1, read on the forward strand.
CGAGAATCTTTGTGGCTGAACTACCTTGAAAGAATTCCAAGTTATGCCTAGATGTACCACATCAGTTCAACCTTTAACCAGAGAAATGAGGAAAACTGTGGAGAATCTGCTACAAAATTGCTCCAATTCAGTTAAATATTTCTGTGCCAACAGTGGATAAATTAGAAGTAACTGAGCAACATTCACAAAGAAACACGAGGTGGGAAGTATAAGGGATATTATTACTAGCGTCCTTGATTTGTTTTCCAAAATATGCATTTGCTATTAATCTTCTGATTTTTATCTGTATCCTCAAACTATTCTGTGCAGAACCACATGACCTCTCTCAGAGAAGAACTTCAAAGATCATGTTCAACTGTTTATATTGTGTTTTAAGTTAATTTTCATGGCCTGGTATATCAAGAACAGGTTTATCTTAAACCTCAAGCTCTCCTCACCATCAAACAAGAGCTGGTGTGATTTTGCTTCTGAGACTGAGGTGGCGCGAAAAATGCAAATCCTTAAATGTTATTTTGGAGACAGAGCATCAAGATAACAATGGAATATAAGCACGTACTTCGTATATCCGGAGAAATCCGGAATTCATCTTTGTAAAACCTGGTCATAAAATGTCTCAGAACCTACTTCCCAAATGTTTCCACCATCAGCTCTTCAAGCTCCTGGATCATACAGGGAGAAAACCACCATAAGCAGCAGAGTTGTCATCAGCATCATTTGTTAAATATATATAGCCTAATGCTAACTGGGACAATCCAAGAATATTTTATTAAAACTTTTATTTCCATCTTCCTTATAAAGCATTTTTTTTTTCAGCAACCATCTTCCATCCATGTAAAAAATTAATCTACCTGGATATTCATTGCCCGTTGAATCAGACAGCTTTCACACTGTGTATTTTGTGCCAGTGACCTTTTTAATAAAAAGGAGAAAGCCATAATTCCTGTTGTGAATAGCTCAACTACATCCTTTACCAATAAGGTCTTTAAAGATACTGAGATAAAAAGTACATAACCGTTTTATTCAGTTATTAATTTCTGACTGTTCAATACCTTTACAACGGGATTACACAAAACAGGTACGTCCTGTTCATACCCGTTTAGGTACTCCTTAAACTACCTCTAGGAGTGAATGAACTTAAAAAGGGCAGAATTCTTGAAACACATTCCTCATATAAGGTACAGTTGCTGTTACCTAAGAAGGTTTCTTTAAATATATATATATTTAAATATATATATCTATATATATTTAAATATATATAATATAATATATATATATAAACAATATATATATAAATAATATATATATAAACAATATATATATATAAATAATATATATATATTCTTAATGCAGGAACACTTTGAAGTGAAAAGAAAATAATATACCATTGCATTTCAAGAATAACACCTTGTAATTAACAATTGCACACTTTTAGCTTAAATCAAACTTACATTTAAATCTGGACCAACACTAAGATCATCATTATTAAATGACAGTGTCTTTCACAAATGCCAGTCTTAAGTACTTAAATGTTTTAGCTTGATTTTTCTCCATGAAGGACGTTTAAATCAATCTGTGAAAGAGTACAGAAACACAGCTTTAATAAGAAAACTACGGATTTCATTAGCTGTTACTGACCTCCCAACAGCTTTTTATGAAATGGTTCTGTACAAATTGACAAGTATCTCACATGGATCTAAAATCAGGCCTTTCTCGAACACTAACAATATAAAAATATATATCTATTTTTGCAATTATAATACATTTTTAACTTATTTACCCAAGAATGAGGTTTCTTCAGTAGGGTATAACAGATGTAAGTGTTCGTGTTTCATCCATCAATGACAAAAATCACATCAGTGTTCAGTAAGACATTTTCACACCATTAGATGCATTTTCAATAACCTCGCTTTTGTTTTTCTTCTTTGTCAAGAAGAGCCTGTTTTAGACTTAATGCAGCATCTTCAAACTGAGGGTTTAACTCTAAAACTTTCCTGAAATCTTTTATGGCCTCATCAAAGCATCCTGTCCCAAAGAAAAGAAAAAAAAAGAATTACCTTTCTGTTAACTACTCTCTCATAAAACAGAAGAAGGGCTCTTAATGCGTTCACTAACACAATGTATCAACTGTACCTAATGGATGCACTACATTTGGATGCTCCAGAGGTCCAAGGAGGAGCCAAAGGTGTTCAGAGCAAAAGCCCAAGTGGCTATTTCTCAACCCAAAATGGGCTTAAGGATTAATTTAGGCAGTCTATTCCAACGGAAGGAACCACAAGGCCCACACTCAGGCAGCTAACTAATAGCCAGGCTGTGTTAATGCTGGAACGCAGGCGTACTGCTTGCCAGCTGAGGTCAGGCTCCATCCTCCCTTAGTTCCCTCTGGTCCTGAAGTTTCTAGATCCTGACCATGCAATGGCGAGGCTCCAACAAAAAAGACGGGTGTAAATTTTCTTACAGCATATTTAAAATTGAGGGGAATCAATTCCCCCAGTGATAGCTGACTGACAGCCCTCTGCAAATTGAGAAGGGTGCACTTGCTATGATTGTGCCAACTCAAGATATGTTTTAGGTTCAACAGAAATGTTTGGAATTTACTGGCTAATGACCACTAATGAAAGTTTTCCAAAAAAAAACTAAACTAAAACTGCATCTTTCTCTGACAGTTCCCTGAATAGTGTAACTTTAAATGATGCAGAAACTGTGTGAGTGTACAGAGGGGACTTCCAGCTAACACACCCTACACTGACTAGGGAGAAAGCGGGTGCCTCTGCACCCCTCCTGGTGTGACACCCATCCCCAGACAGTGCCAGGAGCTGCCTGTAAAAGGCAGGGATGCACTTTGCACAGCTCAGGGAGAACCTGGCCAGCCACAGGCCAGCAGTGTCAGCACCCCGTCCCCTCCAGCAGCCCGTGCCAGGGCCGAGCCGTGCCCTCGGGGCTGTGTCACCCTGCCCTGCCCCGGGTCAGCCCGGCCGGGTTATGCCGTACCCAGGCGGTAGAGCACCAGGCCCCTGTTGTAGTAGGGCACCTCGAAGCCGGGCTGGCTCTCGATGGCGGCCGCGTAGTCCTCCATGGCGGCGGCGAACTCCACCCGCAGGTACTTGATGTGCCCGCGGTTGTTGAAGGCGGTGGCGAGGTCTCGGCTGGCACTGCTCATTGGGGAGAGAGAGACAGAGAAGCCGTGAGGCATGGCAGGTGTCGCGTGGTGTCCCTCCCACCCCCCAAAAAAAAAGAAACCCACCCCCATTACCCCTGGGGAGCAGCCCGGGCGCAGCAGGCGATGTAGCGGCCGTACAGCTCCTCGGCCGCCGCCAGCTGCTGCGCCGCCAGCTCCGTGTGCGCCGCCGTCAGCAGCGCCGCCGCCTCCGGCTGCATGGCCGAGGGGCCGCGGGGCCTGAGGCCGCCTGCGGGGCTGCCGGGGCCGGCCGGGAGCCGAGCGGCGCGGAGGGGGACGGAGGGAGGGAAAGGGAGGGCCGGGGATGGCGGCCCCGCGGCGCCGAGGGGAGGAGCAGCCCGGCCGGCAGCCGGCGGAAGGAGCCGCGCCCGCGTCAGCTGTGGGGGAAGCCCTGGGGCAGCCCTCAGGGCTAGCGAGAGACAGCCGCACGTATGAGAATATAAAAGTATGTAATACAGCGTGTTCTAAATACAAAATAGGGTGTAGTCTTACGTAGCGTGATGGTAACCGAAGACGTTTTCCCTAAGGTCGAGCGACAAAGAAATTCACGTGCCAGGAGAGAAAAATATTTAATAAAGCATATTCTAAATACAAAATGGGATTTATTCTTACACAGCCTAATGTTAACTGAAATACATTTTTCTCCAGTGGTCTTCTCGTGAGTCCTCATCCCCCTTTATCAAAAACACAGTGACTTGAGGTGAATTTTAATGCTTGCAACCTGCCAAGTGCTGACTTGTGGAGAAAGCTCATAAAGTGGAGAAAGGGCCTGCAACATTTCCATACAACACTACAAACAGTGTGGCTCAAAGCTAGCAATAAAATAGAACAGCTCAGCTCTAAGTAAAGCTATGTTCCTTGAACAGATTTCAAGAGCTGAACTGATATCTTCCTTAGAGATGAAGGTTTAACAGATGTCAGCTGCTCCCTTCAAGCTGACTGCAGGTACAACGCAGCTCATTACCAGATTGCAATTTCAAGGTTCACATCAGTTTCCTGCACTGATTAAACACAGCACTAGAAAAAGCTCATGAACGCAAATGCAAACTGAAAGCACTGATTTCTAAACGTTAGCAAGTCCTTTATTACAGTTGTGGATTTAATTTCACTTGGCAAAAGAACATAGCACAGGCATATAACTAAGCTAGTAGTGTCACTCTAGTAAAACAGTTGTGATTTGTGAATTTTAAGAAAAGCCAATTATTTCCTACGTAATTATAAAAATGAAAGTGTGGTAAGTGTGTTAAAACAAACCTACATTCAGTTTGCATAGTTTAGAAATTAGGTTCAATTTACGATTCAAAAAGAATGCTGTTGGCTTAAACCTTTGTAAAAAAAAGTTAACGTATTTCTTCACATAAATGGAACCATTAGTTTTTTTTTTTTTTAAAACATTTGTGATAGTTATCTGTGACAATACAGTATAAAACATCCTATGTGAATAACATTTTAGACAGTATGTTTGAGACGTAACAGATACAAGGATACAGAGACCTCTCTCCTCTGCTATGCTGAACTGTGGCACAGAGGGCAGAAGTTATAATTGCTTCTTTCTTTGGCTTTCATACAGTGCTTACACACACTGCACATCCAGAATCGATACTCCAGGATAGGGTCTCCTGTTGCAACACATATAGGAAGTTTCCCATCTCCACTGTTTGAAGAGTAAATAAAAAGGATAAAAACACAGTTTTTAAGTAGCAACAAAAACTTATTTTGTAGACATCTGCAAGCCGCATAACACCTTTAACTATATCCTAATTGTGTGCTTACAACTACTTACAAAACTGGAACTGTTTGTAAAATAATGCTTCTCTATTCAGATGTGTGCTCATTCCTTATTAGAAGTTATTACATCATAATTGCACAGTTAAAAGAGCCAAGTATGTAAATCTTCACACAACAGAATGCACATCCAGAGAACCATATAGTCAAATTAGGACCAGCAGATCCAAAGATGAAGTGAAAAACAGTGAAGGATATACAAAGGTAAGGCTCAATTGGCACCTGCACTTCTATAGCATTTATTCTTCTTGAAGGGTCAACAAAAATTATTAGTGAGTTTCCATGAAGTAAAAATCAAACAAGTTAAAATCCTGTTCATTAAAAATAAATCTGATTCACAGTTTCCATACTCATATGTTCCTCATATGTTCCATGCTTTTAACCGAAAAGTATGTCAAAGACTCCATTTTGGGTACAGCCACTCCGAAGAACTACCTGTTACACCTGACCTCCACTTTGATTATTTCACTTGATATATTCATCTTCTCACACATACAGATTTAAGTAATTCACAAAACACTGTAGACATTATATTGGTTAAACATTCACTCATTCACATTTGCATCACACCACAACAGTAATGCAAACATATTAACATGATTGCTAAGGTATCATGCCACTAAAGTGAAGGTCCTAGAACTCTTGTGCTTCACATGTACGTCAAATTAAGTTATAACCTGACTAGTTCCTCGAATACAGACAATCTCTATTCTCCCCAATTAAGTAATGGGGTATTACCCTTTCTGTGAAAAGGGCTAACACCGGCCTCACTTTTGCTCAGTATTTGGTTCAAGCAGCAAAGCATCTAACTTGGTCACACAGAACTGCTCAAACACAGATACAGACCACAGCCGCAAAACAAACAAACAAAAAGGTGATTTGTTATTGTATCATGTAAATATCACCCACCTCTCAAGAACATCATCCAGATCAGATTTTTTGTTATTCTTAGGACAATGTCTCGTGAATATCTCTAGAGCAAGATCTTCATATTGTTGCCTCTGGTCTGGGCTAAGAGTTTCCAAGGATTCTAGTTTAACAAAGGCTTTTGAACACGTATCAAAAGCTCTATTTGCACATGCACACAGAGCCAAAAGAGAATAGATTTCAACTGCAGGGATAATGTCTTCATAATCTCGCAAATGAAGAGCTAATAGAAAGAAAATCCAAGGATATCATTACGTGCCTTCTGAGAAATGCAAGCTTCTATAAGAAATAATTGCTATGAGTATATAGTATTAGTCTTGCCAGTAATTCTACTGGACAATACAAACCAAAGTCTCTTCATTGACATGGCTATGAAGCATGCATGGTTCAACACATTTCCAAAAATCAGTTAAAAAAAATAAGGAAAAGCAAGGGGACTTGAATGATAACTGAAGGAGTTTTATTGATGCTGTGACACTTCCCTCCCTGTCCATTTAAAAAAAAAAAAAAAACCATGCTAAAAGTATTTGAAATGGACCTCCATTTTACTTGGAGACAGTAGAGGGCATGATTTGCTTCTCTAACTCTCACAGATTCTTTAAGAATCTCTGCAGGGAGGTCTGATGTGAATTAAAGAAGAAACTTAAAGACAAAAAAAAAAAACAGTTAACAGAACAGAAAAAGGCTGTCCAATTTGAACAGGTAATATTTGGCAAGTTAGATTGCCATTGTTACCAATAATGTACTTTCCAGGTATCTTGACTATAGCTATATTCAGTTCGTTACATGGCTTTGTTTTAAATTCAATGTATCTAGCAGCAATAGGAAAATGTCAACTATAAACGAAATTACGTGCTGCACAAGCCTGTAAAATTAGAACAGTTTCTTTACATGCTTAAAAATAATATCCTACCTGTTTTAAGTGCTGCATCTATAGAACCTTTGTAAAGCTGTCTTTGTGCAAGTATGAAAAAGTGGTAAGCCTCAGCTCCTCGCCAAGCATTGTCTGCAAAGCGATTAGTTGAAGAAAGAACATCATCTTCTAGCAAACCAGCCAAAGCTGAAGCAGTCTGAAAACAAGTAGTACCACAAATAATTTTTCATATGAAACAGATACAGGAGAAAACAGGGATACATGAAAATAACTTTTCTGTACTTGGTGATTATACCAACTGTTTGTTTTAGCTAGACAACAATATAAATACATGGACCTAAAATGTAGGTTGATAGGCATTTTACACAGTGCCTAAGAGGAACATACGGTGCAGATTTCCAAAGATAAGTATCATATACATTTGCAGAAATATATTCTGTGCACATCTGCAGACTAGTTCATAGCTTGAATTAATATTCCATTTCAGCACCAAATCTCTTAAAACTTTAACCTCTTTCATTTACACATACAGAGAGGTAAGTGAAAGCAGAAAAAAATCATCCAATTGCTTCCCCTATACCTGGGGCAGTATCGCTCCAAAATTATAGCCAACTTAGCTTAATCTAATCACAAAATCTCACTTTGTGACTGATACTTACTCCAAAGCCTGTTTTATTTATTCTGACTAGGTAAAATATAACAGAAAGTTGGTAGAACTCAGAAAAAAAAAATGAAAAAGACTCTACCTCTGAGTTTTTTCCTTTAACTTTTCCCCTTTGTTTATTTTGCATTTGTTCGTGGCTTTGTTCTATAAGTAAAGCTGATAATACATAAAGCTTTTTAACTCGCAAAGGCTTTGTTCTTTTCTTTGCCTCTTCATCCGCAATCTGAAAAAACAACACCAAGCAATTTAGTGTAGATAGATACAGATAAAGATAAAAGTCACTTAATTCTCTTAGACAGTTACACACGTGTACAAACCTAGGAAATTATGCCAAAATGTATTGAACTAGCTTAGAAGTATATGAGGCCACACAGTAAGGATAAATCAGTGTAACCATATATCCATATAAGAAATATGTAGCTTTCAACAAGATCTACTGGTTCTCCTAGAAAAGAATGGATCTTGAAAGTAACACATGCACACACACGAATACACTTGCTATAAAAATTGCGTATCACTCTTACGGATATGTACATTAATCTCTGCAGCCAAACCAAATCGAGGTGAAGTATTTATCTCAAAAACAAAAGCAGTTTCTAATTGAAGGTAGAAATACCAAAATTTAACTTACACTTCACTGCAAAGTGACAAAACCAGTCCACACAGCACAAAACAATGTAGGTTTTGCAGCCAGGCTGGTCTACTATACTCCTTCAACTAGACAACGGACCTTTTCTGAGGTACGGTTCAGCTCATTCTGAAGAGACAGTCTCAAAATAAATCAGAAGGCTTGTGTTCTGAAAGTCTCCTCACCTCTGGCTAAAGTGAACATCCAGGATAATTATTTCAGATAGAGATACCTTGAGCTTAGAATGGGATTAATCTTGGCAGTATCCTGTTTAATGGCACATGCTTACCACCTGCACATGGTTAACACCCAGATAACACCAAGAAAATAAAGGCAGCATGTAAGTAACTGGGGTTTTGGACTAGCTTATTATTTGATATAAAAATAAAACCTGCAATACCTTGAACATGAGATTAGCAGCTTCAAAGAAATAATTGGCTTTCCGATAGAGTTCTATAGCATCAAGGATTTTATTCTTTTCCAGTAAATGACTTGCATATCGGGCTAACAAGGATCCGATCTCTTTCATATTGTGATTTTTAGCCAGCTCCACAGCTTTATTCCACTAGAAACAAAAGCAAACAGAGAAATCAACCTCAAATTTCCAATTATGTTCCCAGAACAAGCTTTGCCATGAATAATCTGCAACATTTGCATGCAGTATTTCATCACTGTTTAGAATGAGGCTACTATACAAAAAGTAAAAAACAAGAGAATACCAATGCTAACATCATTGCCAATCATTTGATACAGCATGCCTGTGAAACAAATGCTGGATGTTGGTCCAAAACCACAGAAAAAGCAGTTTCTTCTGCTTTGGTAAAAGCTTTGCTTTTGGAAAAGAAAAATCACTTCATTGCTGCTCTCAGTTGGACGTGTGGATTTCAACACTTGTATTATCAAAACCCAGAGTCTCAAAAGCACATCTGAAAGAGGACATCAGCCCATGAGCTCACAGCATAAACAATTAAGCTTCACCTATCCTTTTACACACCTCATTTTTGTTCCATAAATTTTCTTACTGTTACTGTTTGGCTACTGTTTTTGCCCAGAGAAGTTTGGCAGGACTAAGACTCCTGGCAGAACCTCATACCCGACAGCGCTTCAGATCCATCAGCTAGGAAACTGTACACAGTGCCAGCATTAACCAACCTTGCCATGCCTGTATATCAAGCTCCTCATTGCCATTCTCACTTTCTCTCCTATTTGTGTTGATGCAAACGTCCGTGCAGATGAATCATACTCGAGAACAATGCTAGCTATAACATGCTGACCATTTCTCAGAGTAGTTCTTTTCCAGCTGCAGGCCATTGCAGCCACAAGTACATTTGCATTTGTATAAGGAAGGAGGGGGAACATGGAAACCAAGCAGCCAGAAGCTCCTGGTCTTCCCCTCATTCCATCAAGAATGGACTTCCCCTCATTCCATCAAGAGGCACGGCTGCCTTCCGCTGACACAGTATAGTCTAGCCCTACAAAGGCCACGTGAGCACACATTTCTGTATGCTGAGCATGCTTACCACACACACAGAAGTAGCACTGCTGTAAATTCATATAGCTTTGTCCCTTCAGTGGTCTAGCACTAATTTCAGATAACTGGCTTAAGAACAGAAGCATGAGTTTTCTACAAGTCCTGAAGAATCAGACAATTAACAAGGGATTGTATTTAACTGGGTAGTAGAATAAAAGCCTTAACTGCTAACTGCAGTTCATCTCCTCTTGTCCTACCTGGTTGAGATGTACACAGGTATCCACTGCATCCTTTGGTCGATTACATTTCAGAAAGGCTGAAACCGCTTGTTCACACATTCCCACTCTTACAAACATATAAGCTATATCCTGAAAAAAGCATCAGCACCACATTAAATTCAGTGTCAAATTTCTACTACATCAACTAGTAACTACCAACACCATTATATTTTTAATTCCAAAAAGCTGAAGGAAGAGGCTGTTTGTTTTATGGACTCTGAAGATAATGGGCACTGTTGCCAATCATCTGAACGGTACGCTACGTTCACACACTAACTTCTGGAATGTACGCTACTTCTGAATTTAAAAGGAAATGCTACCTTAAAAGTTTTCTTTGAAATCAAATCTTACCAGAAGTACCGTGTTCTTAGTATTTACTCTCCATCTCATAAAAATTTGCAGTTACAGAGATTAAAAAAAGTGCTACATCTTACTTTGTTCGAACAACTAAAAACGAACATTAAGTTAGCATGCTTTGCATTTCTCAAGCATTTTGGAGTAATCAGTCGTATCACAAGCTTAAATTAGTTATGACAATAGGTCATTTCAGGCCATACCACCAGCTTTCCCTCCTTTCAGCAGAGAATCTCTGATTTTCACTGCCCATTAACATTCCCACCAGAGCTATTATGTAAGACGTTAATCCAGTGATAGAAACCAGGAAGAATTTGGGGGGAAAAAAAGAACTCATGTAAATTAGACAACAAAATGAAAGCTAAAGTAAGTACCAGCCATGAGGAGTGACTTCTTAGTGAAGCACAGTTGGTTTAGAGACAAATGCCACAGGTGGAGAGGGAAGCAGTCAGGGACTTACAACTTAGCCAACTTGACCACAGAGCATGACGAATAACCACATCTATCTGGGGAACTGGCCAAGAAGGGAAAGGAAGAATGATGGAGAATGAAAACAACAGTATTATTTTAGGATCAATACCAAAGTAGCACCATTATGCTTAAGTAAGTAGGTCATATGCTGCGTTCTTCCTTTGTTTTTCTCTTAACCCTACCAAGATGGGATACTTTAAATAAATAGTTCAGCATAAGTCAATGAAAATTAAAGGTGCTTCTTGCTTACAGGGAGTAATTTATTATTCTCCGGAAGCGAGTTAGCAAGATTCTCTAGTCCCTGGTAGTCCTCCAGCATGTAGTAACACTCAGCTAAACGTTCCTGGTTTCGTCCTTGTACATAATACTGCACGGCATTTAACCTAGTAAGGAAAAAAATAACATAAGCATGGTGCTATCTGACAGACACAAGTAAAACTTCAAACCGGGTAAGCCATCTTCATTTATAAATTTAAAGTGACATTTTAAATAGGTAAGGTTTTATAGCTAGAATTTCACAGATTTCCTAAAATGCACTGAAAGTTTTACTTTTCAGAGATCATTATACTGAAGTAGTAGCAAGATTGATTTTCTGACTAGCATAAGCCAAAGAATCTTAAAACCATATTCCCACACCTGCACAGATCATGGCTGAGAGTCAACAGCAACTTGTAGTAGAACTGAAAGCTTTGTTGAGTGCCTCTGTACTCTAAAACACAAGTACTAATATCTCCAAGATCATCCTCTTAAGTTCCCTAAAACATCTAAAAATCCGTTTACAGAATCTCCTCAAAAGTTTTCACCTACTTTGGGACCCAAGTTCTTTGTGATAATACGATTCAGGTAATTGTAGTATGTAATGGAGCTGTGGAACACTATCAAGCAGAATGTTCTGGATGCTAAAAATTTACATGGGCTTAAAAAACAAGAAAAGTGCATGAACAAAAATCTCATTGCAGGTCATTAACCACTAAGACACCACTTCTAGTTTATTAAGTCTAGTAAATGCTTTTAGCATTCTAGAAAATCTATGGTTAGTTTTGAAACTGATATTTAAATACCCTTCTTCTACTTTTCTTTTTTAAATGCTTTTCTTTTTTATAATACTAGTCTGGATATAGAGAGTATAACTTTTTGTATAGGTATCACTCCCCGTCTTCTTTGAAGGGACCAGACTTCTGACAGCACAGATTTATTTATTTTTATTTCCTTCATTCTTTAGATACTTGGTCAACAACTCTCTGTTCAAAGGTACAGACCATGATGGAACCATAAATGTCTTTACTAAATCTGATAATTCTAGAATTGTTTTACGTATTATCCTGTCTTTCCTAACATCCATCCCTCCTCATAACAGGTCTTGTAACCAGTTTTATCGATTCCTTCAAACTTTCCTTCTTACTGCTTCCTTTACAGAACATACCATTTCTGACGGTCTGCAAAATAATCTCCGATAGCATTGTGTGCTTGTTCAAGAAGGGCATCATCTGAATCACCTGAGCCAGTTTTCAATAGCTGCAATACTCGAAACCAGTCTCCTAGTTTTATCCGTAGTCCAATGGCAAGATCTCTAATATAAACAGAAGATAGCAGCAGAAAGCCAAAGAAAATACAATATCTAACAGAAATCTTGAGATAGGTGTCCAAAAACGTTTTCACATTCATAAAGTATGAACAGGTATCACAATGATACCTTCCACAACTTAAACAATATTCCATATAAGTAAATACTTGTAAGTAAGGGGAAAGACCACGAGGCAAGGAAAATTAATAATGAAGGATAAAGATGGTACCTAATAAAATTCATTTCAGAGACTTCTCTTTCAGATTCAAGTTGACTATGGATGAAAGAGAAAGACTCGCGTGAATAATGAAAAGGAAAGATTACTCCCATTTCCTACCACGTAATACTGGAATTCTGTGCGTGAAAATGCTGCAGTTCTGCAGGGAAGTAGGAAATAACTAGGAGAAATATATACACCTCATTTTAAATGTTCTAAACTTAAAGTGAGCCGAGGAATGCAACAGCAAGTCAGTTCAGTCAGCCAAATAAAAACACCTATCTAAGAAATTTAAAATTGTACTTGGAAAATATATTTCAGCCTTATTTATGGTATGTTCTTAGCAAGATTTTTCTAGTGGTGAGGAGACACACGAGGTCAATTACAGAATTCCTATTTTTGTAGCTGGAGAATAAGATGTTCTACTGTTGAAGAAACTAGTAGAAAAAAAGTCAGTCTTTGCATTCTACAATCCTGTAATGGCCAAACTTCTCTTTAGCTATGTGGCAAGGAATGTCTCATATCTAAAAAATAAAATATATATATATAAAAAAAATCAGTGTTTCTGTGCAACTCAAGTGCCGGTGAGACATTCCACCTCTTCAAAACAGCATACTCCCATGGGCTAATTATGTGCAAATTCTTCCCATTACCAGGATCTAGTATGAATCTTCCCCCAGCTCCTGCCTTCTTCCCCCTCCACTCCACATTGGGGAAGGGGGACAGTCCTCATTTTTACAGCATGAAAGAAGAATTATTATATTTTCTCCAACATTCCCTACTTTTTTGCATGACCACATTAACCAAGGCCTAAAACATTTCACATATGCAGAAGTGATTCATGCTTCTTTCCATGTTTGACCACCTCCTACAGGCTGCATCCAACAATTGCTGCTTATTACTGAAAAAGGCCAATGAGAAACAGACAGTGCTCTAGCTAGCTAGCTAGCTTACAATTTTCAGTATTACTGTCATTTTCCTTTGTTTTCATTTGTGAGCAAAAGCTCCACTAGTCCACAATTTCATCCTCAGTCCTTTCTGTTTCTCCAGAGATTACAGTTAATTACAAACTCCATTGTCTGGATACATAATTAGAAAGAATGCGTTACTTGGCAACTAGCTAAGAGCAAACAGTACTTAAATTAAACATTAGTTTGTTTGTATTTTTGGACTCCCAGATGAAATACCTACAAAGTAACTGCTAGAAACATCTATGAAACACAGCACTACCTAGAGCAGCTGAGATTTTGCAGTTTGTAATATGCTGATGTACATACAGAACTGTATATCTATGGATACAACAAAATTCTCTCATCTGATCTTGTTCTGTCTTTCCAGAAACTGGTGAAGAGTCCTCAGTGCTAAACCAGCCATTCCTTATTAGCGCAGGCATTTTTCCCCAGACATTTTTCACGTGCTGCTGAGATGACTACATGCAATTACCTTCTGTCCATATTCAAATACATTCTTTCAGCTTCTTCAAATCTGCTAAAATAGGCTGCCACTTCTGCTTGCTTCATTGACTCGCTCTGCAGGTTGCCTAGACGCTTTACAAATTTAATACCTTGATAATCTTTGCAGCGCACAAAAGCTTGTTCTGCAGTCTGCAGATCTAGCTTCTGAAGAGCAGCTTCAGCCAGAAGACGCCTGTGTGAAAAACAAACATAATACATACATAAGCAACTGTAAGTTAAATGACAATTCATTTAACCAGTCATTAATTAAAGAAGACACTCAAGTTAGTGCTACAGCAATATTCAGCTGTATTGCTAACTAACCTTAATTTAATTGTCCCCAGTACGTTCTGTGATCTTAAATGCAATCCGTACTTACCCCGTACTGATCCAAGGAAAGATATTCAAATTGCTTATATTCTTTTGTTCAAACAGAATGACACTGGATAGTAAGAAAGGGCACTATTTGAATGTTACAATTTGTCTGTGTGAAATTTGTGGGTAGCCTCAATGCAGCACCGTTTAGATTTTTCTGCCTATGCATATCATAACTTTAAACGTTGATGGCAACTTCAGTATACAGGCTCTAATTAAATTGGCAGTGAAGAATAAATTATATTTCTAATCCATCTGGATGCTCTTGGGAGAGCAGAACCGTTCAGGAAATGTACTAGTACTGCCTAACTGGTTGAGTTCTTCAAATAGAAAAATTCTACCTTCAGACTAACCTACACCCATCAGGTGGTTTGCAAGTTTCTATACTTTTTTTGCAAAAATAAGACTAGGTAAATTTAAATTATCTGCTTGACATTTTAAAATGAAGTTAATGCAGCAGGAAACTGATAAATCCAATGATATTATTGCTGTACTCAGTGATGTAAGCCATGCTTTGGCGTTGTTAACTAAGTATTTTTGCATCAGTTTGAGAAGGTTAGTATCACTTCAACTGAAGTGCTCATCACTGACTGACATCAGCGAAACCAAGAGGAAAAAAATATACAGAAATTTAATCAATGTGCAACACAATTCAGCCTTTTTATTGAGCTGCAGCAATAAGGGAACTGTCATATTTTCACATGGAATATATCTGCTGTATAGCCAGCATTTCTAGAACAAGATTTCAACAAGGCTAAGTGCAAGGTCCCGTATCTGGGCTGGGGCAATCCCAAGCACAAACACAAGCTGGGCAGAGAATGGATTGAGAGCAGCCCTGAAGAGAAGAACCTAGGGGTGGTGGTTGATGAGAAGCTCAACGTGAACTGGCAAGGTGTGCTTGCAGCCCACAAAGACAACTGCATCCTGGGCTGCATCAAAAGCAGCGTGTCCAGTAGGGCGAGGGAAGTGACTGTCCCCCTCTGCTCTGTTCTTGTGAGACTCCACCTGGAGCCCTGCATTCAGCTCTGGGGCCCCCAGCACAAGAAGGACGTGGAAGTATTAGAGTGAGTCCAGAGGAAGCTATGAGGATGATCAAGGGGCTGCAGCACCTCTCCTACAAAGAGGGTCTGAGGGAGTTGGGGTTGTTCAGCCTGGAGAACAGAAGGCTCCAGGGAAACCTCACAGTGGCCTTCCAGTGCCTCAGGGGGGCTACAGGAAAGCTACGGAGGGACTCTTTGTCAAGGATGTAGTGATAGGACAAGGGGTAATGGCTTTAGACTGAAAGAGGGTAGGTCTAGATTAGATACAAGGAAGAAATTATTTACTGTGAGGGTGGTGAGGCACTGGAACAGTGCCCAGAGAAGCTGTGGATGCCCCATCCCTTGAACTGTTCAAGGCCAGGTTGGATGGGGCTTTGGGCAACCTGGGCTGGTGGGAGGTGTCCCTGCCTATGGCAGCGGGGTTGGAAATGGGTGTATCTTTAAGGTCCTTTCCAACTCAAACTATTTTATGATTCCATAATCTGTTCTGTATACATGTGTAACATCCAATGTTTCCTTGCATACTGAAGATCAAGCTAACGGCAATTTTGGAGCAAGGTAACCTGCATTAGATGTACATTTTCTGATTTTACTACAGAAAACTTTTACTGAGACACACAAAACTATTAGTTTTGAAACACTCTATTAGATAAATGGATGGTACTAGCAAAAAGCATGAACAACTTCAAAATTCCAGAACTTTTCAGCTAGTTCCAAGTATTAGTAAAATGAGAACTTACAAAAATAACACTTTACCCTACATCCTCAAGCTAGTCGAATTACAATAGCATTACACAAGTTCTCACTATGTAGCTATCAAATCTTGATTTTCAGAAGGTACATTCTGAAGGCAAAACACAACTAGATTGTTAACGAATGTTTCTGGGGACAGACCCTTAAAGCAAGTTGCCTTAGAATTACTGAAACACTGGCCAAATTCCCTTCTGAACTGTTAGAACTAATCGAACTCTCAAACTCCTGCAACGTAAGCCCAATGTCCAGGATTTAAATACAATAGTTAACTTCAAAGCAGAGCCAAATTACTACAGAAAGGTACAGATACAGAAACCATCTCCAGAGAGTAAAAGAGAACTGGCATCATGCCACAGGTAACTTCTCGGTAAGTTTTAGTTTCTGTTACTGTTTTTTCTTTAAATTATTTATTTTTTATAATAAATAAATACTGGTAAAAAAAAAATAATGATAAAATATTGTACATTAAGGAGATTTCCAGCAGTATGTTTTTCACATTTACTCTTTCAAATTTGCTGTACAGAATTTAAGTTTAGTTTAAGAGTTGAGTCCAACAGCTCCTCTCTACAGATTATTTCCTTCTGAAAGCCTGTATCAGATCATGATTGATGTACCCTCCCCTTCTCACTTCTCTCCTTCATGACCTGTCCAAAATGATGCATGGTTAATTATACATGACTAGAAAGAAAAACTCACTTTCCCTGCATTCTTGAAAAAACACACCACATAGCCTGAAGCTGTCCAAACACACCAGTTCCAAAAGATGTAGGGTGCCAGGCAGGCTAGCAGGGGACTGCAAGATTCTCTTTAGGCCTTACATAAGTACTGTAATACTCTTTCTAGGTGATTCAGCCTCAACATGAAGACATTCTCGTTTAGAAAAACAGCCCTTCAGACTGCAGCTGAGCACTGTCATTTAAAAAATAATGATTCTCATTAAAGTGTTCACTGGTTGGCTGTTCTTAGTCTATATTTGTTTGTTTGTTAGTTACTTGGATAGCTAGTTCAGTCTGAATAGGAATAAAAAACACACAAAAGAAAACAAAATTGAAACAAAGAAAGGTGGCTTATTAAGAGATTTTTACCAAAGCCTGGGATGTGGATTATCTTCAATGAATTGGGAAGATTCCTCAATCCCAACTTCTTCAATCAGTGCTCGACTGTCTCGTAATGACCGAATCTCAAAATTGATGATGTAATCTTTGTTAGGACGTTCAGGATTCTAACATAATTAATAAAGAAACATGATTTTATTTTATGTTACATTTATTTTCACCTGTCAATATCTACTGTTCAAATTATTAAAATAGATTCCATTCCTGCAAAATAAAATTAATTATACTTACCTTTAGTATTTCGTCCAGAAGAACAGATTTGATTTCTAAATCTTCAAAGTTGCAAATATATCCAGAAGTTTGTATAGGTTCCTTAAAGTAAGTAAGTTAAAAGGGAATTAACCTGTATTCTAATTAAATTCTAAAGAAACCTGTTAGGTATATGTAAAAGATTTCCTTCTTGTCCAAAGTAGGATTATAAGTGCATTTCCAACAGGATATAAATACTAAAATTCTTAGTGAAACTGGTAATTCCATATGAATTAATTAAAAATCCTTGCTTTCTATAACTAGATTATGAGAAAAAAATAAAGGAATGCTTGCCAATATATAGATTCAACAGAACAGTGATCTACAAGTAACTTTACTAAAATCAGTTTATATTTTCCAAAGCATGTAGAAAACATGCTCCTGAAAATGTCATACATGCAAGAAAAATTACAGCTTTTTTTTTTTATCTTCGTAGGTGTGACAGTTCATTTTTTATAGTTGTTTCATCATGAACAGCACCCTCACATTAGAGTTGATTAGATTTTGAGATTTCCAGTTATCTATTTATATTAAGTTTATATACATAAACACTTATCTAATTAAATTGTAAACACAAGAACAACACTACTCAACATAGAGCCATTAACTTATAAGTGAATTTATAAAATGAGTAGTTATATTCATATTTACCTCTGGATCCAAGTTTCTGAAGACATACATTCTTGTTTTCTCCATCATTGCAAACAAATCTGGATTATCTTTGGCCCATTTCATATCCCAGACATCTTTGCGTTCCAGTTTCAGTTGTTCACCTATCACTTGCTGTCCTGTACTGTCTATTACCCGTGCATCCAAGTCAAAGAAAGTCAAAACACCTGAAAGGTCGATGATAGCAACACGACTGGGGGAGCAGGGGAAGGAAAGAAAAAAAATAGGACTGCTAAATAATACTATTCAAAGCTATAAATCTGAAATAGTTTCCTGAGCTGGCACACTTGAACCGTTTCCCCTCTAATCTAATTTGATGCATTCAGATGCACGTGGCTTTCATTTATCATACAGCAGAGAACAGAGACACTGAAGAAAGATATTCTTAAAACCAAGGTTTTCATCTGCTCTAAGGATCTAGCCCTGAAAGGTTCTGAGAAGTGCACGATTTTTATCCAGCGTTTTGAAGATGCTTAGTACTGCAGATAAAAAGTTGAGTAAACTACAGGTTCAGCCCCTCAAACTCTTTTCTTTAAAGAGACTAAAATTAAAAATTGAACATATGTTCTTTTCATTATTTAAGGAGGCAGATTCTTAAATAAAAATACAGTGTGCTCATCTCTAAAACAGGATTTCTAATATTTCTACAAAGGGTGTTATTGATTTTTTTTTCTAGACAATATGAAGTATAATTCAATTAATCATTTAAGGCATTTAGAAATTGAATTTTCTACATATTTTAATGGGTTACATTTTAAAATTTCTAATTACATACATTGTCAGGGGATCATAGTAGCCTGGATTTACTGTTAGTAATTTACAACAATGTCATTTTAAAAGCATTTTTAAATAATGAAAGGTATTTAGACACCCTCAATCCTTATTAAAATCTCAAAAGCAACTCAGACAATTAACTTCAAAACACTTGTGGATCTGAACCTTTTCTACTAACACAAAATCATTGAGGAAGATAACAGCTTGGGTTCAAAACAAGACTAACGCAGCTATGACTAGATCGTGTTGCCTTTCAAGTCATCTATTTTTGGTGTATACCTGAAGAGGTGAACAATCTACATACTCATTACAAGTTTTCTTGAAATTATGTTTTTATTCCTGAAGTGATTAAAATTGTCTTATGAGTGCTCTTTATTCAGTGTATTTTTGCCTCTTCTGCCAAGACTCTCACACACTCATAAAAAAAAAAAAAAGTTAAATCTTACTGGTTGTCTACCAAGTAGAAAGCATCTTCAGTATTGGCACAGCTGAAACGTAAGAAAACTAGTCTTGGTAGAACCTTTACCCCCAGCTACAGCTTGTAACAGTGGAAAAATTAACATGGGATGAACAAACTTTCCAGGCATTAGAAGGACAGAGAAATAGAAAGAAGCCTTAGAGATAAAAAAAAAAAAACTTCATCAATTCATGATCACAGAATGGTTACGTTTGGTTCATCTCATAATACAAAGATATTTTCCTGTTTGTTTCCTTAAACCTCCCACATACACGTTAAAGAGTTTAATACACAAGGAAGCTCTAGCTACTCAGTCTCTCACAGAAATCTGATGACTGGCCAGACTGATTAGTAGTAAGTTGTTAAGCAACCATTAATGCCTAACAAAATAAGTAATTTATACTCAAGAAAAAATATTACATGATGACTAGTCTAGTATTTTCACCAAAACCTGTCAGCTGTGTTGGAAGCAGACTTGTGACTTACCTGGAGTTGCAGTTCAAAGACAGCTGATACGGCCGGCAGTTCAGGGTATACTTCTGAACTATGCCAACAGCAGGAAGACTGTACCTCTGAATAGTGCCAGATTCTCTGCCCTAGAGAAAAGCAATGCTTGCTTATTTTTCTACAAATACATAGCTTAACAAGATTTTCTTTATATGCTGTCCTAGACTAGAGAGTTTTGTCTAGGACTACTTTAAAGGTAGTCCAAACTTCATTCTTTTTCTTTTTTTCTTGCACTCAAGAGGCTCTCCTAAGATCCTCATGTGAATTGCCTTTCATGTTTGACTTTTTCCACATACATATACACCCTATAAACTAAAAAGCAGATTTGGCCAGGAGTGTTAGAAAAACTTGAGCACTGTAATATTCATTCAACTTTAACATGTTTATCCAGATCTGGTCTCAAATGTATTTCCTCTCGTTCTCTTTTTTAACCAAAGTAACTGATTAACTACCCTCTTCATTTCTCTTTCTCACTCCTATTCTTCAAGCACAAACAGAATCCCATAGTCAACTACTGACCCTTATACTTTCTTCGTTTGTTTTCTTTCCAACCACACACTGATTTTGTCAAACCCATTCAAAAGATATCATAAAAGTCACTGGAGTAGGAGCATGGGAAAACATTGAGATTTTTCTTTGGGGGGTGGTTAAGATGAAGAGACAATGTTCTCTTCCTATTTTTGTTTTGCTAGGTTAGTTTGCTTTACAGCCCACCCATTATGTCTGTTCATCTAATGAGATCACTCCTCTCAGATCAGAAAAAAAAAAACACACATCAGCTGTATGGCATGATACAATACTTCACAAATTACAAGTGTATAATACCTAAATGCATTAACACATACAGCCAAATACATCTATGCAGTATTTACAGAATCACACAGAATGGTTGAGGTCGGAAGGGACTTCTGTAGGTTACCTGGTCCAAACCCCCTCCCTGTTCAAGCAGGGATACCTAAAGCAGGCTGCCCATTTTTAAAACAGATGGGGAGCTTTTTTTTTTTTTTTGCAATCAAAGTCTTGGAGATTTCTTGTACCTCCTATCTACAGTGCACGTGAAGAAACAGAACACAACAATGCCAATAACTGCATCGCCTGTCACAGAAGAGGCAAGCAACTGCCTGGAGGTTAATCTGATGGCCAATGAGAGTCTTATCACCATGATAAGTAACAAAAATTCACATCACCATACATATTATTAATACGTAAAAACTTTGTAAATCTTTGGGCATTACATACAGCCTAAAAGAGGCTTCCCAGAACTCCAGTCACAGAATGAAACCCTGACCTGGACTTTATCCTAAGAATGGTAAATCGAACCCTACTTGTAAGTACTAAATCAGGCACCTCATCTATACTTTAATTACAAGCAGTTAGTAAGTTAGCCCTCCTAAAGAAAGAATCCAGGTTAATGGAAGAACCTGTAGAGTTATCTTTGAAGACATCTAGAAAGAGATTTCATCTATGTAAGTTTAGGTACCTACATGCATTCTGAAAGCCAATAAAAGCAGTATGTCCAGCCTTAAATGAAGGGGTTAAGCATTTAATAAGGTGGACCACTCCACCCGAAATCCATGTACAAGTCAGTTACCTAAATCAAACAGACTGACCCACCCTAAATTCAAAAAAGCTTTTGAAATTATGACTGCTTAGGAGTTAATTGCAGAAGATTCTCCTACCTACATGAACACGTGGCAATTATACAGTGGTTTTACTCAGGTGGGCAGCCAAGCTCCACCAGAGCTGCTTTCGCACTCACCCTCCTCCCATGGGAAAGGGGGAGAAAAATATGATGAAGAGGGCTCACAGGCTGAGATAAGGACAGGGAGATCACTCAACAACTATCGTGATGGGCAAAACAGACTCAGTGTAGGGAGATTAGACAAATTTATTGCCTATTACTAACAAGCTAGAAAAGTGAGAAATAAAGGAAAACACCTTTCCCCATCCACCCTCTTCTACCTCCTCCCCAGAAGTGGCGCAGGAGAGCAAGGGTTGCGGTCAGAAGCAGCTATTTTAATCCCATAACTTACCACAAGTAGTATCTTATCAGATGCTGTTATTGCACAAATTGGATCTCTTGTTCCCTGAAAGTATACAAGCAATAACAACACCAGTTTTAATACTAGAATAAGAATGTACCTCTAAAGAAGAAAACAGTTAGATTTAAGTATACAGGAATGCTGCCAAATAGTAACATGAGAAGGGCCTATCAAACTTAACCAATGTACAGTAAATTGATTGTTTATGATATTAGTAATCTTTGGTATAGGAAACATAACAGTAATAGTAACAGCTTCCTTTCTTCTCCTGCCCCTCCACCAGGAAAAAAAAATAGACAAGATATTTAACATAAAACACAAGAAGGCAACAATCCCTGACTTGAGACCCGTAATTGGTTACAGACATTTAATGATGTGTGTGCATGCTTTCATAAAGTGAAAAAGGTCAGAAATACTAGAATAGATTACAAGCATTAGAGTTTCAACAAGCTTACATTTTGTTGAAGTAAGGAGCTGCTTCTCAGCTTCTCACCAAGAAAACAGCAGGGGTCCAGTAACTCTCCACAGTACAGAATAAACTTTTTCCTAAGTTCCATACAGTTTAGTGTACATTTCCAGCAGTACATAATGATAAAATAACATACTAACGAGAAGGAAGAAAACTAACACCTATGTACAAAAGGTAGAACTAAAAGAAAGTTGATGTAAAATGACTGCTGTTAATAATGGAAACCTATGCAAATGCATACAGAAATGCTAGCTACTAGTCTTTCAAGCCACCAGTGACACCATAATAAGCTAGCTAAAGAACAACACTCACTTCAACAGCTTTGCTGTAATCAAGTTGTCTATCTGCAGATCCTGAAGGTGTGTCATCAATATGATAAATCCTGTAGAAACAAAAAACAAAAATGGTTTAGTGGGTGACATTGGCAGTAGGGTGATGGTTGGACCAGATGACCTTGAAGGCCTTTTCCAACCTTAGTGATTCTATGAAATATGGTGACACGAGATAGCAGATTTATAGAAGAATGCAACAGCATCTCTATGAAATAAAATATTTTTTTAAAATCATAAAGTTGCAAGCCTATGGAGGTGACAAATGTTAATGCCACTAATGAGCATATGGGAAGGAAATATTCTGGAGGACAGATGATGACAACTTTGGCTTTTTTAGTCTGAGAGAACAGCCCATACAGGATTACAGGTCAAAGATGCAGTCAGACAAGACTGTATTTAGAGAAGAACAAGCTGCATAAAAAAAAAAAAAAAAAAAAACACCACCACTAACAGCCACTGATACACAAGCAGCAGTTTAAGTTATCAGAGTGAATATAGCTGCCTAGAAACTAAAGGTACAGAGTAAGAAAATTAGACATGCAGCTAGCACATTATCCAAGAGACTTGGATAACAACCACACATTTGTCACTAAAAACTATAGGCTTGCAAGTCAAGAAATCTGAGTAGAAAAACAATAATGAGGAGTTCATATTTTAGGTATGGGATAGTCCACCTTTATCAAAAAACATATTTATGTAAGAGAAAGAAAATGAAAAAGCTTGAAGACAAACCTTTCCCTGCCTTCTTTTCTGGTCCGTGCTACCTGATTAATTTCCATTGCTGTGAGCTTCTTGGCCACACGATATTGCCAGACATAGAACGCTTCTTTTGAAGCTGCTATCACATGTGTTTTGGTCATTGTGACAAACAACGGCCCTGTTACGAAACCCAGATGGTTGTGAAATTAGAGCAGCAAGTATTGGACTAGATGCTAATTTATAAAATTTCTCCCAGATGGATGAAACCATAGCTCCATAAGTTAAAGGACAAAAGTTCTCATTAATTGAGAAGAAGTTACACTGTTGCCTTGCTCAGATAAATGAAAAAATTATTTCAAGGCTCAGTTTTAAAATCAATACTTTTCTCCCCATTATTTCAGCAACTTTCCCTCTCCTAAAGAAGAGGGTATAAAATACCTAAATTTTCAGGGTAAAGCTCAATTCAGGGATCTCTCAAGCATCTAACGAGATCTGTAAAACACGGAACTATTTTAAATATTTGTAGTTATTAATATATAAATAAAAGAAAGACTAAAAAGTTGACAATAGAGAAAATATTCTTTGATTAGCACCACTTCAAAACAACTAGCAAATCTCAAGTTAGACAAGACACGGAAATGCTATTTGTATTTTAATAGCTGGGCCAAAGATTAATTCTTCACCTGCACTGCAGTAAATTAAAGATTTACTAAAGCTTGCACCAAGTCTTACTTTATAGCATCCAACTATCACTGTGCAGGAAGGCAAGACATATTCTTTATTTTATTCCTAAAGCCATTTAGACACTCAAATCATTACGTTATTCTTTATATATAATATATAATAATACTGCCTTGGCTGTATTATGGCTTATGTATTATGGCTTTTTTCTTTAAGAATTTTGCTTCCTCTTCTTCAATACCAGCAAATACATTGAAAATACATAGAAAAAAATCTCATAAAACTATTAAGTAAATCCCTCAACATCTCCAAGTTCCACAAATCAATCCGTATGCCACCAGATGAACAGGAAAATTTAAGTTTGTAACACAGCCTGTCAGCTAAACATTTGTGTCAGAGAACATGCTGTGAGCACAAAATTCCACTCTTTCACAATGAATCTCAATTTTTCTGTATTTTAGCACAACACAGAACTCTGGAGGGAGCTATAAGCCTGCCGTATGGTAGAACAGTCCTGTGCCAGGCAGATGGGGAACGACTGGTTGAACAGATTTTATTTTTCTGAAACCAAGAGGATTATAATAAGCTACCTAACAGCTGTAGAATACTTTTAGTATAAATGTAAATACTGTATGAGGAGGTCCCGTGATGATGCTTAACATGTGAGCACTAGTATAGATACAACAGTTGTTTACACTATGTGCAGTCAATGTACTTCATTTACTTATAACACATTTCAGTAATTAGTCTTGTACTCAACACCTGAAGGATACAGTCCCCTCAGATTCATTTATTAAATTCACAAGCTTTATGTATTTGCTCTATTCTATATCACCCTGCAGCTGTACCTGCCATAACAATTGATACCTTTATCTTTCAAAACAGGAGGGTTTTCTCATCTTTGAAGGAATAACTTTTCCCTTTGTTCAAATCACAATATTTTAGAACTAAACCTCATATTCGCACTCAGCTTAGTCAGCACTTGAACATCATTGTCTTGAACCACGACAATGTTAAGCCAAGACCGTATCTGAGGGCTATGGGCATTCCTCAGACACGCCAGATGATTCCCCACTCAACCTACAGCTTACACAGAGCCTAAACGTACTGATTTGTGCATATCCCAGAGTACCCCCGCCTTGGAAAAAAGGATATTCGCATAAGTTATACTGTCATCCAGAAACAAGATGGAGACACACAAATGCTTCATCCAGGAGTTTGATGAGTAAAGCATTTTATGAACGTGCCTAAGACTTAAACGGATGGTTGCTATCAAAATCCAGCTGCTTTCCCACCTCCTGCTTCCCTACTTCTTTTACATCACCTTTAGCAGTAATTTAGCCACAGAGTAAATCAGATCAGTTTGTTAATTGATTTGACTAAAAGCTAACCCAAAAACTAAATAAATTAGTTCACATTGAATTAAAGAGAGAATCACAAATGCTGGAGCCAACATAAAAGAGAGGGCAGGAAAAAGAACCCAGCAAAAATGGTAAGGACCTTCCCTTTCTTTGCAACAGCAGGCCAAGTTATGGTTGGGTTTAAGCCAAAAGTGAACATTTCACACAGCACACAGACACAACCATCAGGATCAGATCAATTCAAACACACATCTGGAAGAGAAGCATCTGTATGTGGGAAGCGACCATTTTGCAAAATTGCCTACATAACAAAAGCAATTGCACAATGGTGAGATGCAGGGAATTTTTTTCTAGAACTGTTTTATACTGGACAATCACTGAACAGCCAAACACCAAACCAAAGAGACAACAACCCATGTAGAAATACCTGGGAGTAAGGAACCAGAGCACAAATTTCTCCCTTCCCACCTCAGAGCCTTAATCACTGGGCTACGCTGTTCCTAAAATGTTTTCCATCTTGGCTGCGTAAGAGCATAGCTTCAAAAGGAAAGAATGCCCCAGTCACCCCACATTTGTGTTGCTGCTAGGCAGGGAGGGAAGGAATGGCTCACGTCCTTTGTGGGAAGGGAAAGATGTTCATTTCAGTCCCTCCATGGACCAAGGAAGACTTGGAATCCCTTTCTAGGCAGCTGATATAACTAGTTTTCTAAGTATTATTCCTAAGTGTAGGAAAGTATTATCTTCTCTTACAGTGCCCTCAATTTTAACAGCAGTTAATCTTTGGAAGTTAAGCATCAGTGCCCTTCAAAGAATTCATGCTTTTACTCTTAAGCAGACAGAAAAGCAAGCACATTAAGTCAGAAGGAAGCAAGAGATCTGGAAACTTCTCCACTCTGCATTTGTACTGCATAGCAGCTTCCATGGTAAGCACAGACTTCAATTCTGTAGTTCTTTCCATTGATACTGGGCACTGCTAATTTCAGTATTAAGGTCTTAATTTTCAGATTTTGAAAATCTGTATGAAAAGTATTTCAACAGGTGTTTTACTTCTCAGTGATCCAACACTGAAAAGGATTAACTACACTATGCCATTAAAACAACGGCAACGTGAAACAACTGCCCTCTCAGTTTTCTAGGGCCCTTATGATTCTCTCCGACACTCATTTCTCTTCATGGTTGCATTACAACACCTCCTTCCTGAAAGAAAGCAGCTTTATTTCAGTTAGAGAACACCTGTTTTCTTGTCTAATCTTCTTAAAAAATAGTAGATGGAAAAGACAGTATCCATGACTATTGTACTTTACTGCATGAAAAAGCTGAGACACATTTTAGTATATGAAATAGGATATACAAACACAAGAGAGACAAGTAATCCCACCTAAATCTGATGGGAAGGAAGTGATCTGACAGAGACACACAAGAGTAAGCTATGTTTTCACACAAGCCTCTGTGTCGGTTGCAAAATCCTGAGAAACTGGAACCATCTCAGCCCAAACAGTAACATCTACCTAATTTTAGAGCATGATTCAAATGTCTCTAGCAGTA
Organism: Oxyura jamaicensis; assembly: GCF_011077185.1. Classification (NCBI taxonomy): domain Eukaryota; kingdom Metazoa; phylum Chordata; class Aves; order Anseriformes; family Anatidae; genus Oxyura; species Oxyura jamaicensis. The sequence continues at coordinate 108,295,204 of NC_048895.1, forward strand.
TTAACTCATGAAGAGGAGTTAAATAATATCAGCCAACGACAGGGAAAACTGAACTGCGCACAAAATAACTCCTGAATTACCACAGTTTACAGTCCAGAATGCTAAGTAAATCTAAACTTCACCTGTAGTTCACTTCAAAATGATCAATTGTAAATGAAAGCAATTCAAGTGCTGTTTCACATGTAGTTCAGCCACCGTGGTTCAAGCAGCAAGGAGGGAGGCAAGACAGAGGTGGTTGCCTGTCAGTGTTCAGAAGGCATTTGGACAATGCCCTCATTAAGATTGTTTAACTTCTGGTTAGCCCTGAAGTAGTCCAGCAGTTAGACTCGATCTCTGAAGGTCGCTTCCAAGTGAACTATTTTATTCTATCACAGCAAGGCCATGACTCCTTCAGCTTTCTGCCTTCAGTCTGCCCATACGCTGAACAGGCCGTTTCATTCATTTCACTGGGCACTAATACACATGTGAAAGATAACACTTAATTGTCAGTGCTCCTAAGCATGTGTAAGATGACATAATCCAGCCCGAGTGACATTTTCTTAGCAGATACCATCTGGTATGTTTCCATTAAAAATGTATTATATAAGAAGATATTTAACCTTCTGTAATTTATGTTTAGTTACTCATGAAAGGACTTTGACAAAAGTCTGTAAGTCTGTGAAACAAGCACATATGGAAGTGTTGGTTAATTTTTGTACCTTTGTAGGATGGGATATTATGCTAGTCAATAAAAAAAATGATTAATTTATAGGCTAGCAAACACTAGCTATTCTAAAGGACGCTATTAACACAGCACAGCAAACAAAGGAAGAAAGATGCTTTGGACAAAATAAAGAGGAAAATGAGGTAGGGCTCTACGGTGTAACCATCAAGCAGTGTCTACAGAAAGAATAAAGACAAAGTGATAGCCACCAAATAATGACCAATCCATCCCTTTTAGCCACCATTAGCAAAGGTAAACATTAGAAAGGTAATGACATAATTAATAATTTAACAGAATGAAGGGAATAATCAGAGTTTTTGTTAGTCCTTCTTAAACTACTGGGTTTTGAGCCAAACAATATAAGATTTGCATCTCCTGAGGCCAAATCAAACATTACACACTGTCAGTTACTTTATCACTAGGAGATCACTTTTTGAAACAATTTAATAAGATATTATAAAAATTAACAGTGCATACAAATTGTGCTTTAACACACATTCTCGGATGCATTATTCAAATGCTCTGTCAGCTACGTAACATCCCTCGATTAGCAATTTTTTTTTCTCCACTATCAATTTCCTACCAGGTTGCAGCCCAAGAGTCCTGCAGGGATACTGAAGACTCAAGAAGTATAAAATCTTTATGCTCAGTAGAGCATCAGGTGTTTGCTTTTCCAACAAGGGGCAGTCTGGAAAAGCCAAAGATACTTTCTGTTCAGTATGCAATAATCAACACAATCAAAAAATATATCTTAGACTTATGGTAGTCAACAGCACTCACTTAAAGAGTAAGCAGGAGCACACACATACCACGTGGTCTGCTAAGGAACTTCCTACCACATGAGAAGGCATTTTTCACAAGTATTTGTGATAAATAAAGTGACAATATCAGCATTTTTAAACATGCTTAAAAATTCTAAGTACCATCTTTCATACAAGAGCTCAAAACAAGTTATCAAATTATTTTCTTAACTAATTGCAGAGATTTATTCCTTCATTAAAAAAAAATGAAAAAATGTTTCGGAAAGAAAAGAAACAAGATTTTCACAGACGGTATATTTTTCAATAATCTTGGGTAAGAGATACGTTAATTTTGTTTTCATAGTGCTTATATGTTATAAATAATTATTCTCACCTGATAAAATAAACAATTACAATTAATGTAAATCTGATTTTCTTCATTTATTGACAAGAACATAATTATTTTCTTGTAAGTTATGAACCAAGTGGAAAAAAAACTTAAAGTTATAGCCTTTAAGGTTTTGCAAGGTCTCTGCCCTACAGTGTCCTCAGCAAGGCAAGCCAGCTGCTTAAGTTCGGTACCCTGTCAAACTGGAACAATTATACCTTCTGCTACCAAGAAGCACTGTGACAAACAGCACAGCATACGGTATATGCAGACCTTGACTGCGTACAAATACCTATATAATGTAAGGTCAGTTTGTGAAAGGAAAATATTTCAAGGTGTTCCTTAAAGGGACAACAAAGGAAAGCAACTATGATAAAAACAACGCAATGTGTTCTGAAAAGCGTTTTAACTTACACTTTGGCTTTTCACTCTTACCTTCAATCCCTTCTCTAAGTTTGGTGGGCTAACTTTAAAGTCTTATAGGATATATGTATTAAAAATGAAGTTGAATCTTTGTCTGTGTTTACTATACACAAATGAAAGACTTGCTTGTTACATCTGAACTACTGAAACTGTAAAAATTCTTGAGGATTCCCAAGAATGCAAATAGTCCTAACCTCAAGAAGACTGTAAGGATTTTCACAAATGAACTCACACTAGCAGAGGGCGTTGTCAGCCTATGTACTAAGTTTTCTGACACCAGAGGGAACAGTAGCAGATTATGGACAACTTAGTTAAGCTAAAGGAAAGAGAGAAGCTTCTTCCAGATTGTTTCATCTGCTCAGGACAATTCAAATGCAGCCACAATAACTGCATCTCTTAATTAAATGTCATTTCTCTAACCTTTTTCAGCCACTGGAGAAGATTCTTTTGTAGAGACGGTTGTAGGAGACATGTAGTAATGGGGGAAAACAAAAAAACTCCGACATCAATTTTATTTATTGACAAACAATCACAGATTGACTTAGAAAGCTCACATAAACAGAACATGAGAAAATTGAAAGTTTAAAAGCATAGTTAGAGATGTACACACTAAGCTAATTTTGGCTGTTTGAGTGGGATTATCTCATCTAATTTTAGACATCTCTGACAGAGATGAGCTGGTTGCCCTGGGCTTCTTTGTATCCAATGCAGAGGGAACAGGCCCCTTTCATGAATGATTCATGCAACTTATTTTAGATGACAGCTATAAAATGAGTTTAAACGTGCCCTATAAATCCCTAATTCCTCCTCCCCTCACCCCAATCCTACCTATCAAGGAAGTCCAGGAGACTAGTAAGCCATACCGACATCTTATGGGGGGAAAGGGTGGGGGAGACACAACAACCCATGCACATCACCACCACATCAACTAACTTCAATTCTCGGTTGTTTATTTTTTTCCAATCCATCCACTGTAAAATGTGTATTGAATTTCCTGAGCATTTTATTCCTGAAGATTCTGATGTACCACCACGCTTATAAAAGGTGGCAGGAGGGCATCAAATTGATGAGACTCAAATTATGTTCTCATTTAGCCTCATCTCAATTATGAGACTAAAAAATACCACAGCATTTTATACCCATTCCATAGGACAAGGAAGTCATTTATCAGAGCGGGATACTCTACACTGTAATTACAGTCTACAATATAGGACATGAATTTTGCAATATGTGTATTTGACTCAATGCTGATTTCCCCCTGATATTACTGAAAAACTGAACAGTGAGTGTTGCAAATTGCTTACCAATATCAATATATTTTGGGTCCAAGGGAGTACCAATAGAATTGCAGAGAACCAGCACATACTGTAGGGAAATAAACATAAGTATTATTAACAGCACATCTTTCTGTAAGTTAGTAAGCTGTACAAGGCTGTCTGCGAAGGCATATCTCAAAGCCCACATTTCACACCATCTAACACAGATCAGCAACACAAAACAGAAGGACTATGGCTGCACTAAATATAAAGATGTTTACATTATAGTAACTTGGTGTTTGCCAATTAACAATATAAACAAAGCCAAGCACGAAACAGGAAAACAACCAGCTGTTTCAAGCACAGGAGCAAGTCCATCAGACAAAATACGCTAGGTAGGATGTACCACCAGTGGGGTCCACAGATAACATGCTGGTGACACAGCCAGTCTCACTCCCCTGCTCTGTGGGGCACACACTGCACTGACATTATTTACTAGCATGAGCAATACGCTAGCAGCTATTCAGCAACTCAACTCTTGCCTAGCTGTGTTTGCAAAGAATAATCTGACAAAGTGCAACAGGCCATCTTACAGAAGTAAGGGCTCTTGTTCTACTCTTAGTAGAACTTGATGTTGAACCTCCAGAGGGCTGGATCATAGGGAGAACAGTGAATAGGGTTATCCCTCCACCCAAACATAATGTAGGTGCTGAAAACTGACTGGTTTTGTTAGTTTTGCCCCTCTTGTAATCTTGCTTTGGAAAGCTTTAAATCAGCACAGATATCTCAGAGTGCTCTGTTAAACTCAAGAGAATGAAATTAAGAAAAGTGCTTAGACACCAACACTCACTGGTTGCTTTGATGTGCCAATGCATGCATTTTTCCAGATATAAATCAAAGATCAGATAGCTTTATTATGATCACACAGGGAAATACGAACATTCGGAAAGAGAAACGTGGAAATTAAGCAGCAATTTCTACCGCAGACAATAAATTCAAAAAACAGTTCTGCCAAAACTTGAATCACCTAAGAGCTGCCACTCTGACTCTCCAGGAAATGGAAGATAATTAGATGTTCATTAGCTCCTTTGCTTTCTGACCAATTCATGTAATTGTGGTGGCAGACTACTGCATCTGTACAGTTCAGTTTTCCCTTTTCTGAAAAAATACGTTGAGGCTCCACCTCTGTAGGAGGCCACAACTGGCTTTTTAACTGCTTACTGCTTGTTTCTACTACATTAACATAAACTGAATAAAGAGTGAATGCTGGAGAAGAATTAATCTTTTATGCCCACTTTACTTATTTCTGAGACTCGAGGCCAGTAGATCAGAAGCTACCAAGGAGTGATGGCATGACTATATCCAAAACAGAGACTGCATGACCGACACCAGGTGGCGTTAGGACCAAGCGGTTTGCGTTGTATGATTTGCTCAAAGCTGAATGCTCAAGTCTCACTGTGGGTATCAAAACTGAGTGCTTCATAACTTAGCAATACCCACTTCTTCCTGCAATGTTTTTAACCAATTCCTGCCAAAAATTAGTCTTCTTTGCCCCATCAGCTATTGCATAGTTTGCTCGCTTGAAATCACAACCCTAATGACTGAAACCTATTGCAAAACACATCTGTTTTTCAGAAAGCAACTCTAATGAACTACTACCAAAAGGGTAAGTTCGTTTACTTCAGTGCCTAAAAGCTGATCCCCATAGCATTAAAGATTAGTCTGGAGCCATTTCAAAAGAAAGCCATTTAAAGACAGTCATTATCATGTAATTTTCAGATGGTAAAATTAAATCTCTTATTTATTTTAAAGAAAGTTACAGTAAATCCCACCACTCTTTGCTTCATATTTTAAAAATGCAACCCAGAAAATCCCATGTCATTGCACTCAATTTCACCAAAAGGCTTTGTCCACGTGTACCATATTTTCAGTCCTTATCATAGCATGCCATTTATTACACCATCAAGCAAAGCAGCACTAAAACACTTTTTACCGTGGCACCAATTGACTCCATCTCATGCTCCTCCTTTGTAAGCAGTATGTAAGTGATACAGAAAATAATTCAGAAATGAACCCAGTAAGAAAGTCTGTGACAGTTAGTATTAATGTTAACTGTACATACATTAACCAAAGGATATGTCTACCCTACAATCTGCCACTAGAACTTTTTTTTTAAAAAAGCAATTTGTTGTACAAAGCATTTATATCGCCTAAAAGTTGTCCCTTTCTTCATTTCATTTTTCCATTTTTACCATTTTTCAAATGATAAATATTTCTTAACATCCCAATGCTTTCCTACTTTTAGTGAGTTGTTTTTTTTTTTTTAGTATGTTTTAGGAAACGAATTCTGAAGGCTGCACTTTTCATTAAGTTACTAATGGCTACAAGGTTGTAAAACAAGAAGGTAGTTAGCAGGTTCTGGACATTTTTGCTATTGTTTTGTTGCTTGCTGGAGTTCTTTGCTTTAAATATGGAACCTGTTCAATTTTCTTTCTGTCAAGTGACAACTAGTGACACACACTGAGACTAACTCAGAATGTTACATACCATCTTATTCTAGCTGTAAAACACTGACATGTGAAACAGGGAGTTTCAAGCGAAATTTAAAAGAAAGATTATACCTGAGGTTGATCTTCATCCGCTTTAGTTGCTAAAACACAGAAGTCTCCATAAGTCGTTATGGAAATCAGGCTCTTGACATATTTCACGTATTTCTCATTGTTTTTTGTATCCCAGAAAACTACACAGTACTCCGGACGATCAGGTCGGGTGTATGCATAAACCACCGTATTGGAGCAGTAACCCCACTGCCAAAGAGAGACAGTTTTGATAAATCCTTCAAGAAATTCCACTAATTCAATCATACATTATTCACAGCTATGAAGAAGTGTTTATTTCATACACATAATCAGCATTTAATGTTCTTTACCTGTTATGTGATGACCTGATATTAAGAGCATATGAACACAGTCCTGGTAATAAGATATTTGCATAATATTAACATGGGAAAGGAAGCCTTCCTATCGCACAAAACCTGTCCCAATTCAAAACTTTGAGAATCATTCTCAAAATGGAGAGACTTCACTTTCCCTTGTTTCTTCCTTGTTCAGAATACCCACTCTGATGAGGGCTTTACCATGGAAATGTTTTCTCTGACAAGTGATTTGGAAACCCAACATTCATTTCCCACGGGGAAGATAGTAAACACCTCAACCAATGCAATTCCTGAAGCAGACCAAATAAGCAATTATATTAGAGCACTAAAATAACTCACATCATCTCTTCCATGTTAACAACATGAGGAAAATCCTCCCGCCTCCCCCAGAAGAAGAGCTATTTATATTGCAAGAGAAAAAAAGGCAAAATGAAAAACATTCAAACACTATAAAAACTACGAAGATGTATTTGATTGCATTCAACTAAATTATATAAATTAATAAAAAACCTTTCCAACATATAAGAAATAGTTCCTAACAGTTACCAATATAATCAGACAAGAACACAATGGTGGTAAAGTGTATTATTCATTGGAGGATGGCATGCATCTTTCACCATAAGAATATTTAACATTGATAATATTAACATTACCAACAGATCAGAGTTTATTTGCTACAGCAATCATTTGAACACATCTTTTTTTGCTTTAATGCGATAATAAAAAGCCACCAGTTTACAAATGCCAATTTCTAAAACTCAGGTTTCAAATTATTACTCATTTGAAAACCACGCCTGATCCAGAAATATACATGGTCTCACAGATACTGAGGAGTTTAAGGAAAAGCACTATACGTGTTCCAGCTGTTACACATGTCCCAGAGCAAACATTAGGTAGCATTTCCTGCAAGACTAACTTCCACCTCAGATTTCCAAAGCCTCTTCCAGCAGATTTGTAACAAACTATTTGCTTCCTGGATTGCTTCCTGGCAGATTTGTTTTTAAATCTCACTGACCAGCAATGTTCCACCACCAAGTGGAACAATACATTTCAATACAGGTGCACTATATTCCTCACATTATACTCTCTTTAATCACAGTGGTTATGCACTGATGATTAAAGAACATATCCTGTGCTGGGACAAAAAGAAACATACAATACTGTATACAGGACAGTAATCACTTAAAAAAAAAAAAACACACAGAGTAAGGACTATTTTACTTACAGTTCAGAAAAACACCAAGACCCATGTGGTAGACAGATAGAAATATTCTTTAGAATTAGATGAATATTGACTTGCAAGTCTATTGGGAATTTAAATAGAAAGTACACCTGTCAGGTTGCACTCATCTCAACTTTTCCAGTTCCTACACATCCCTCCTGGTTCAAACTATCAATTCACCACCATAAAGTGGCAGTAAGTGCACAAACAATTCATATTGTGTCACTTAGCTCAATCAGTTTAACCAAAGAGCAATGAAAATACTGGAGCCCTTCCTGTAGCCTTACATACAAGGCAGCCTTAACCACTGCCAAATTCAGAATCATGCCCAATTCTGTTAATACCAACCAAGCACACATTTCCTATGAAAACTATGAAAACAGAACCACAAATTCATCATAAAAAACAATTGCTAAGTCACTGCATCACCAAAAAAGCCACACACATTTCACTAAAACTTCACTAGTGTTGATAAAATAGAAATCATAAATTAAGCACTGATTTATATGCTAAGCTTTAACAAAATGCAGCAGTGATATAACCTGGTCAAAAAACTCCATTAACATTTAATTAAAAGTTGATCTGAATAAAACCAAAATCTGGAAAAAGTTACTGATCACAGACAGGGAGAAGAGCACATAAGAAACATTGTCCCCACATTAGTTTATGGTGTAGTCTTAATCCAAAATGCTAACAAGGTGCAATTACCAGACTATTAGTTTTATTCTTCTTGTTTGATTAAAAAAAAATAAAGTTTGACTTTTTTCAGATCTTTTATTTGAAGGTACTCTACTTTACATAAATAACTAAAAATAAAAAGAAAGACCAGCTCCACAGTGACTATGGCACCTACCAAGTACATGGGAAATGTTTTCAATATGCTTTAGTAAATATTTACCCAATCATGCTAACACCATGGAACAACTCCAATAGGAGAGAGTGAAAGGGAGCTGTGACACAACCACTATACTTTTGTTCCTTGAACCTTGGTCTTCTCAAAGGAAGGCTCTTTAGTGGAGGGAATAAAACTTCATATTGTCCTCTGAGCGCTCTCCTTATCACTGACTAGCCCTAGGCCTCTACCCAAGCTCTGTCTTTGGAAAGTTATTCAAAGGAATTCACAACAGAGCTCAGGAATGGGATCAGCACACATGATAAGGTTTCAATGCTTCAGTTTAACCACTTACCTCTTTTCACAAAACTGTGTAAATGTGCCCACAAAAACCCATTTCATAGCAAAAAAGAGTCCATAATACAATAACCTGGGTCTCCACGTTACAGTTATTACAGTACAGGAAAACTATTTCCTGCCCAATGAGAAAAAAATTGCCAGTAAAAAGACAATTGTATTTTGCACTTACCTTCTATGAATAACTTCTGCACCACATCTGATTAGCTTAGAAATCTATTTATCACCTAACTATCCCTTTATCCTCTATTTAGGCAGCATCTTCTTTTGTTTTCGGTCAAATTTCCTAGTCAGATTGGATGCTGGTAAGTCATAACATGAAACAAAATACAGTTTGCACATTCATAACTGTAGAAGAATTTATTTTTTTCAAAAAAGATGCTTTTCCAACCCATTCAAAAAGAGAATAAATAATTGTATTCATGTTTCCTATCAAGTGCAACATAACCAGTTACCTTGTAATCCGGCCGAATGTTTGCAAAATATATGTACGAATCAACAGCTAGTGCAATTTTCAGTCCACTTCCCTCCCAAGACAAGGCTGACATCTGCTTGCCAGGAACTTTCAGTGTGCGCAAATGCTTGTTGAAAAGAAAAGAAAAAAAAAAAAGGAAAGATACTGAACATATCCTTGGAAAATTGCTCTAAAACACGTAACAGTTTTGCTGGTCTATGAAATACAAACTTGTAAATCTTCTTTGCAGCACCTCATAATGACTCCCAAATTAGCATACACACGCAAAAAAGGGCAGGGTATTTAATATGCATAAGCATTCGTTTGTCTTTTTTTTTTTTGTCAGAAAGAAAACATTTAATTTACACACCAATTGAGTCATAGCTCAAACTTAGAAAAATAAACAATACAGAATGACAGTATAAACATTTTTCCTTTGGTTGGTAATCTAAACCACCTTTATTATTTCAATTTCTATTAAAATAAACACAACAGTACTGATACCTGACATGCCTCAGAAGTTTCACTGTCCCTGGCAGTAAGTGTATAAATTATATTAAGTCAGTTGACGTACAACACCTTTAAGTACAGCTGATAGTTTAAACAAATAGAGATACATACCTAATCTATGTCAAGAGCATACATTGAATCAGCTGCATACATATGGAATTTGTAGTAAGCCAATGGACATTGTCTCTATACCTCCTGGCCTTCAAAAAAGCTAAGAATAGTAGTTAGATGCCCATTTATAATTTAATGGCAAAGAAACATATTTCCCTTTTTTAAATATATCTTTATTTTGTTAAAGTATCTGAAGTTGAACAAATGAATTGAAAGAAATTAACGTTTTTAAACACTACAACCATATTCCCCAGACGACTTGTTTGTGGGAAGCTTTCTGGTTGCTATTTCTTAACTCATTTCACAACACAGCTCCCTGCTCTATCCTTACCCTCATGGCTGACCAGGTATTTGCTCTGAGAAACGGACAAAGCTTCTTCACACTTACACTTAACACTAACTTAGTGATTTCCAGATGTAGTACTAGAAGGGCAAGTGAACGTAACAAAATTATATTCTAAAGCTAGAATAGCATTATAGCAAAATTGTTTCTCAATTGTTGAACCTTTAACATCTTGTACAAAAAAACATAGAAATACTAAAGCTTTCAGAGAACAAGATCCCCAGCATGACAAAGATCAGAAACAGTTTTCTGAGCTCTTAGAGACACCAGATGCCATTTTCTCATTCTCTCACTGCCTTATTGTAAGTCCCTAATCTAGAGATGCCCAGGTCTCTTACACAGCCGGTGGAGAAAGATGAGCACTTCCAGGTTTGATACACACACTAAGTTAGCATCATAACTGCTGCCTAAACATTCTAAGTTATTAACTGTAGTCTGAATTCAGATACCTAAGTCAGGTGTTCAAAGTTCAATACTATACATATCCTACAATTTAGTGTTATGCGAGATGCTCTAGGATTTTCCATCTGGCCAGCAATTTGCTGTTCTAAAAGGGGACCCAATCCTCTTTCATATTTCCAGATCCAAGTGGAGGTCATAGATACTTAAGAGCAAGTTAAATGCACTAAGCATTTTGGCATGCAAGTACCACCAGTAATGAACACACAGACGAAACACGCTAAAATAAAGAGCATATTGGGTTGTATAAACATATTAAATATTTTTACCTCACCAAATGGAGTGTAGAACTGCACAATATTTACATCTTTATCTTGAGAAGTTGCTTTTAGGGAGCCAGCCACTGCCAACACACTTCCACAGTGGTTCCACTGAATACACACTACATTCATACCAGTGTCGATCAAGATAGGATCTAGTTTTTAAAGAAATAAACATCAAAAATCTAAACATAAGTAGACATTTTGGGTCAAGAACAGTAATTAGCATCCCACATTTTGTACCTACTCTGGTCATTCTCATCTCTCATTATCTGGCATCTTCCATTATCAAAGCAGACAGCAAGACAAGGACAATCTGGTTCAACATAGCCTTCTGTACCATGGTACCAATGGATCCCAGCAATATGGAATGCTCCAGTTAAGTTTGCCAAACAACTCAGCTTCATTTTCACCTAGGCAAGATGGTTAATTATTTAAAGTCATACATAACATGCTATATAGAGGAACAACTTACAGATACACTGACACCCTGTGAAAGACCAGTCATATGGGCAAAACTGTTCTCCTGCACCAAGAAAAGTTTTGACTTTACAAAAAATTTAATAGTTTGAAAGAGTTCTTCATTCAAGGTTGGATAAGACATATGAGAACACAATTACAAAGAAGAACTTCTGGCATTGATGATCTTGAGGTCTCTTCCAACCTAGAAATTCACTTTCACTCTTTGAAAACTAACTGAAAAAGTAAACATGCACATGCACAAAAGCCACACACCACTACACAAGGGCCCCACAAAAAATAAAAATGATTTCAAACAACTCCTGGCCACAAGATTTTTTTATTTTTATTTTTTAAATAAACCTTCTGTAACTTTTTTCTAGGCACAAGTCTCTTCCTTGATATTTTAATTTGGGTATTATTGTTTCAATTATTTTTAAATATTATTTAAGGTAAGCTTACTCTTGTAACAACTGTAATTAACGTGCATCTTTCACAGAATGCCCTTAACAGATAAGAAGGCATATAGATCACTTCGAAGGGGGCTGCCAGGTAACTTGAGGGAAGAAGGAAGGGAAAAAGGACAAAGTGCAAATATTGTTGAGAAAAGGAAGCATGGGGTGGACAACAACTTCTTTAAAGAATCTCAGTAATTTACAGCACGTGTTAGAAACATAATAATACACACAGCAGGAAGAAACAAGGAAACAAGAGGGGATTAAAGAAAAGAGCATGGGAAGAGTTAACAGTTTCTCATGGACAGGAAGAAAAAGAAGAAAAATCACCATAACATCATCTGAAAGACAAACAACATGGTTCCAAATACATTGCTCTTCCCAAAGTGAAAGTTTTACTTCTGCTTAGTGTTTTATCATTCCAATATTCTAAATAACTAGATTAAAAAAAAAAAAATAAGAAAACAACCACCGTAGGAATGTAGCAATATTGTAGTTATTACCACCATTTTTACCACTTATTAACAGGTTTCCTCTGAAGCATGCAACATTCCTTACATAATAAAGAATGACAGGATTAGTAGGAAAATAAACTACAGCTTTATTCTAAAAGTGCACTAGTACTTTTAACATCAGCTTAATTTAATTTAGCTACTATCACCATACATATTTTTACATTTTCACTAACTATTGCAAAGCAAAAAGGCATCTGCTGCCATGATAATCATTTAGCTACCTAGAATAAAATATTTATGATGTACTTCGTTTTTTTTGAAATATTTTCATTAAAACTGAAGTGCTGCTACAGAGTTTGAATATAAATGCTGTACAAAGAATCTTGCCCCTTTTTGAAGTCCACCAACTAAATGCACATGAAATAGATTAAGAGGAAGTAAGTTTTTATGCATGTTAAAGTTAATACTTTTATTATACCAACCATAAACTTACAATAAAGTTTCCCTGACTGTCATAAATGTGAATTTCTCCATTTGACATTCCAAAGAGTAAAATTTTGCTATCGGAGGACCAGGTCACATGGCACAGGTGTGTACCTTTCAAGTCTTTCCCCCAGATGCGATTGCCTGTAACAGAACATTTATTGTCTTTAATAATCATACCACAAAACTAAAAATAAGATGCATTTTACCACTATAGAAACTGAAACCGCTGAAGTACAAAGCAACAACTTTTAAAGTACTTACATAGACAGACAGAGCTACTATGGACATGATACTTAAAAATTGAAGCTATATAACACCACAACAATTAGCAGAGCTTAAGTTTTACCATCCACAGATCCAACAATCACAGCTCCATCTTCATACACAATACAAATCTTCTGTCCGTCAGCATTCCAGCTCATACTTCGAACTACAGATTTATTTCTATTGTTAATCATCTCTTCATACCAAGCACCTAGTAGTAATGAATGAAAAACTGAGTTATTCTTCTATTTTGAGAGCCCTGTAGTGGATTCAAGAGACACGCTAATCATTGAATTCAGAGAGAATTCAAAGAGTAAAAAAGATATGCAAATCGGATGATAACATTTCTTAGTAATATCAACTCCAGAAGTTGTTAAAAACAAAATAGTACAGAAACACAAAATGTCTATAAGAATTACCAACAAATTAAACTAGGTATTCAGTGAAATAGGAAAATATGTCAAGTGCTTATAAAAACAAAGATGGGATAACGGGTTATATAGGACTTTGCAATATAATATGCAATAAAAAGCTATAGGAACAAACTGCTTTGGAAAGGAATTTAAAAAATGTTGTTCCACCCGTGCTGTAGAACTCCAGAAAGACTATACTATAACGTGAAATCCGGTGTTCAGGTGTGAGTTCCTTATTCCCAAAAAGACAGGGACAAACAGGAAATAAGAGAGGGGAGCCAAAGTTTGAGAAGGAAGAGATCTGTGCTCACACAATTTCAGAACTGACAAAAATATACTAGGAAACATACAGAAGAAACAACTGTCTTTGATAAGAATTTATATTAATATAAAGGTTGTTCTCCAAAACTAAAAGAGATTATTTATGTGCTTCTTTTCATTGTTCACTAATGCTATTTTTCTCCAACAAAATAAAGTAAGAGATTTAAAATACAAAATTTGTAGCAGTTTACCAAGCGCATGGCTAAGAAGCATCTTTTCCTAAGGTTACCTCTGGAGGACAAATGGCTTTCATAAGCAACACTATGAAAAATTTACATGACAATTACAATAAGAACTTGGAAAATGTTTTAAATCTATTTCAGGTTTTAGAATCTGCAAAAAGAAGTCTGAAAAAGGCCCATTAAAATTGCTAAACGATTTCCGACAATGTGGAAAGTCTCAAAGTTTCAGTCTCAAAGTTATTCTGTAGAGTACCTTTATACATCATCCACACGATGATGAGCCCATTTTGATCACTGGTTGTTAGTTTGTGATACTGTTCATTCCATGTCACCACTTGCACAGAACCTAGAAAGTTATACAAATTTTGTGTTTATGCCATTTAAATACATTAAGGAAAACCACCACGTACAACTTTATCACTCTGGAGTTTACAGAAATTTGCACTGCCAAGACTGATTTAGTTTTAGGCATTCTTAATATACCACTCCTTTCCTCTTCCAAAATTCAGCTAATTGGATCCTTCTGGTCCTTTATTCACCCACTTGAGCAACATCCTCTCAAAATTCTACCCAGAATATTGTTTCAGTATGCGAAACCCAAATCATAATTTTGCAGTTTGACTTAAGAGATTGTTTTCATAAAAATAGCTTGATCCTCAGTAGAGCTGCAGTTTGAAAACAAAATCTCCCTCCTGATTGCCAGAAAGAACACTCTGCACACAGCTCCTTCAGATCAAGTTTCATGTGGGATCCTCCTCATGAACATTTAACTTGACTTGAAACATCTTCAAACAGTTTTTTAACAACCATTTTATTTCATCAGTCCAATACTGGATATGAACTTGGCCACACACACACACTTCCACTTCTTCACCAGTGGTTATCCATTTTCTGTATCCTTTTCATTTCTCCAGATTTTAGCCACAAGCTTTACCAACAGACACAAAGATATCCTGAATGTCAGAGATTTTTGAGGGGAACTGTAACCTATTTCACAATCAAAGACATCCATTCAAAATATCCACTAAAACAATTCTTCAAAATTAATTTCTTCTATCATGTTTAACCAGGCCCCTAAAATAATCCGTGCCAGGTTTCAACTGCAAATCATCATAAAAGACTTATTTTTTTCCCTTCTAATTTTCTAAGGATTTCAGTATTCTCTTCCTATCTCCCTTTCTGTGGATGATGACCATTTAACATGGAAGAGTTTGATTCCTCCCTAACTTCCCTGTATTCAATGTTAACTTTAAAATACTTTATCCTTTAGCCTGTTTTCTAACTTCTGTAAGCTTTGTATACCATGCTGCAGTCTACATAAGTATGTAATTTGTCAATAAGAAGAGAAAATGAAGATATTTTGAAAAGAGAGGTGAGATTTACTGAATTGTAACTTCAGAAGTAGAAAATGTAAAGCTGCCACAACATAAGCAAATCTCACATTATCAAAAATAATTAAAAAAAAATAAAAGTCCCTCTATGATAGAACACATACAATACCATCAGCCACTTCAGTATCAATCAATACTTCTTCAGAATAATTAATGGGGCCCAAGTAACTTAGAAAAAGTCAAACCTGAAGTAATAATAAACACAGATTAGGCTGTAAGGTCAAAGTTCACAAACCTAACCATGGAAAACACATAAGCAAACCGTAAGTTGTTGTAGGCAGAACCCAGCTTGGTTTGTGCAGCATGCGTTCTGCATCATGCACACCATACCAGCCAGAAGAATTGGGGTGAGGCTAGATCAGTCGGATTCTCAAGCCCGTAATTCATTCACAAATCATGAAAGATTAATCATAGGCCTTTCATCAGGTAACTTAGTAAAAGTTGAAGCTGTTACATACCTGTTTTTAATGCTGATATTCTTTATTTTAGTCTTTTAATTAAAAGTTAGAGAAAAATTACTCTATCAGCTTCCCAGAATTCTGTATTTTTCATTCTAATCAAAATACATTAAATGCTCAAGGAGACTTACCACTATGACCTTCAAGAGTTTGATTCATAGAAAGATTACTAGGAGCTGCAAGTCCCTTTATTTTTGCTTCATCTAAAAATAACAAAAATAATTATAAAATAAGCCTAATAAAGCATACCTATTATTGTAATAATACTTCAGCTCTTATTACTGGTTTTAATTGTTAAAATAATTCCCCTAAAACTGGACAGAAAGCATATCTATAGGATGAATTTTTCCATTCCTCAGTTCAACGTATTTCCTACCCACATCTGTCATCCAAATTCAGACACTCACTAAGCCTGAGCAACTTTTCAGAAACAAAACAAAAACAACAGAGAAAACCTATGGCTATGACACCATGTCTACTATCAGAAAGTTTTAAAAGAAGTAGAAATTTTTGTGGCGTTCGCTTTTCTCACAGCATACTCATCCTATTTATAAGAAATAAATATACAACTTTTTCTTTACATTAATGGTAGAGAAAAAAAATAAATCAAGAAATAGTGAAATGAGTTTGAAAATAAACAGGAAGCCCACACAGCAATAACAACAATGAAGTGTATGCCCTGAGAGAAGAAGTGCTGAAGAGCTCAGTAGATATAGAAGCTAGATAAACCGTAGATATAAAAGCTAGATTAATGACAGGCACATCATGTAAGGCAAGACAGAGGAAAACGATATTCGAAAGCAAGCGGCAACACCTTTGACATTTATACAAATATTTAAACATCTGCGTACAGACTTAAAATGTATGCCATGCTGTGAAGTTAAAGAATCAGAAGGAGTTGTGTTTTCATAATGCTGAAGTGTGGTGGAATTTACTCTTAAGGAAAACAAAATAAAACAAAACAAACAAACAAACAAAAAAACTCAATTACCTGTCTGAGTTTCTAACTTTAAAACTTTCAGTAATCCATCCTCTCCACCGCAGGCTATGAAACCTTCATCCTTATTCCAGGAAATACATCTTAACTGAACATTACCAGGAATTGCAATCTGAAAAAGAAATATATTGCGTCCACACGTTGTTAAAAACCAACTTTTATTTTAAACTCCTCCAAGACCACCTCAACAGAGACACCTATGAGAACACAGCAGATAACTCTATTAGCACAGCCAGAACGAGACAGAAGTCACTCAGACTCACAACCCGGCCCCCCGCCGCCCCAGCAGCACCTTCTTGCACAGGTAGATGAACATCGTGAGGGGGGAAGCGGCGGGCGAGGGGCTCTGAGCGCCCCGCTCCGACCGGCGGCGGGCCCGGGGCCTCCCCGCACGGAGCGCCGCCGTCGCCCTGGCAACCGCCGGCGGAAGCGCGCCACGAGAGATATGGCCGCTCTACTTCCGGGGGGAGGCGGCCCGCCCCTGGCATGGCGGGGGGGAAGGGGATGGGAGCGGGGGGGGCGCCGTTGGGGTGCCCCGCCTCGGGTAGGGAGTGGCAATAATCGGTCAAGGTCGTGCGGCTTCGAAATAAAGAAAAACATAAGTGTTTGTGAAGTACTTGTGTGTCGTACCTTAGTATCATTTCGTAGAATCACAGAACGGTTTGGGTTGTGAGGGACCTTAGAACCCATCAAACTCCAACCCCTGCCGTGGGCAGCGACACCTCCCACCAGACCAGGTTGCTCAAAGCCCCATCCAGCCTAGCCTTGTACACTTCAGGAATAGGGCATCCACAGCTTCTCTGGGCTACCTGTTCAGTGCCTCACCACCCTCATAATTTCTTCACTCTAAACCTACGCTCTTACAGTTTAAAGCCATTATTTTTAAAGCCATAATTTCATTTTAAAAGTTTAAAGCCATAATTTACAGCAGGACATGGTGAGGATTACCCCAAGCCCAGAATTAGCCCAAACTTCACCACTGGTTGAAGTAAATGACGGCTGGCAGCTCATACTGCATGACATTTTGCTCCCTCACAGGCACTGCCATGCACCCACAACTTAATTTACCACTTAATTTAATGTAATGGGCAGTTCCATGGGCTAGTACCTGTACTTAATGGGTTAGAAGGGTAAAGGAGCCCTTAACAGAGAGATCGTCACTTTGTGTGCTGAGCACGGAGCAATGCAGAGGGTGTGAGATCAGGCCCAGGTCCGTGCAGCTCCAGGGCTGCTGAGGGCTTCAGGAGCAGCCTGGCTCTGTGCACTGCGGCCAGAAAGCACGTTAGATGGGACCCAGCTTTGAAATGAAGCATTTTCATGCTGAAGCTGTCTTGTGATAGCCAGAAAAGGTGAGCCCAGGCAACCTCTACCACGTCTTCTGCATCCCGCTCTAAACACTCGTCAGCTTCATGCAGTACAAGTGCCATGTCTCGAGGGTATCACCCTCAGTTTCACAGCGGCTAAGTATTTCACACTGCAGTTATCCACAATGCAAACACTGAAATATAAGCACTTTGTTCCATGTCATCCATAAAGGAGGATGTTGATGAAGCCAGGTTCACACACATGCATCTTGTGAAGTTTGCTGCCATACCCATCATCTGAGAGGCTATCTGAAAATGTAAAAAAATAGAACCATCCATTGGGTATCATCAAATAATTTTATTGAAGGTACATTTTCATATGTTTATATACCTTCAAGCACTGAGCATCCAATTTTTTAACTATTGGCAATTTAGAAGTACATAATAAGAGAACTATAAAACAAATCAGGCTGAGCTCCTAAAAGTATCTTAGAGCTGAACAAGGTGGCTAGAGTTAAGCTCAAAAATGTTTTAAGCAAAATAAAAATAATTTTAAAAAATCATCCAAAAGATGTTAAGTTCGTGTTTGTAACAGTTCTTTGCATTAGTCAAGTTCTATTGCCTCAATAAGTGAAACAGTATAATTAATTGTCCATAAAACATCTATATTAAAAAAAAAAAAAAAAAAAAAAAAAAGTATTACAAATTCACTCAATAGGATGTGCTCTTATGTTCTTTAAAAGAATAATAATAAATGCTTGTATCACCTTGGAATTTTGTCTGGTGCTCACAAAGTAAGACAAGATACTCGCTCAGAGGAATCGAATGTTAAATACTATCATCTGCAAGGTAGAATGGTATTATGCATACTAGCACATGAAACAAAGCCTGTCCAGCTCTTGCAAGGCAGATCTGGCCCCCAGGACAATTTTCCACAATCATGTAAAATTATACATCTCATTTGACAACCAGCCCTAGTGAAAATTGGACTAATGTAATACACTCCCAGTTGCCAAGAAGTGGAAAAGTCTTGCATTAGATTTATAACTTGTTTATTCTTACCAATTACAGAGGCCAAGGCATACTTCTGGTCCCATAAATCTTTATATAATACCCATGTTCAAGCTGAGGACATGAAAATAAGCAAAGTAAAGTGCTGGATATAAAACTCCACGAGTTACAGAAAAAATATGCACGTACAGCTCTTTGAGGAAGCATCTATTGCACAGCTAGGTTGTCCCATGCTGACTGTAATTGAATGGCAACAAATTAATATCAGTGGAGACACATCACAAAAAAGGCATTAACTAGGAGAACCTCCATGTCAGCAGTATTCATCCCTAATTGGATGTGCTCCCTAAGTGAACTCCTGCCTGATTTTCCTTGAAATAGTTTGTATGTACAACGTGCAGGGTATGACATGAGCACAACTGTTGTTATAATATGTCCTTGGTGTACCATCTACTGATTTAATATTTCATGTGATTTATTTTGTATGATTACATACAAAATTGTGATTGTGATTTATTTGCATGATTACACATGCAAGTGTGCTGAATAAGTGGATTTCCTTTAACAGTGAAATTTGTAAATTGTCAGCTTCTGCAAGCCCAGCTGGCACCAGGAAAGTCTGGAATGACAACAGGAATGACTGATTGCTAACGTAAGTAAATCTTGCAGGATAAAAACCTTAAACTGCAGCATGTATTTCATCCTTCCAAATGTAGAACAACTTTGAAATAACTATTAACCCTCTTATCAACAGTAACAAGGAGTTGTAGGTTTCAAAATCAAAGTGTTCTTTTTCCAATTGTGTGAGTCAAGAAGAGTGTCCTGTTTAATTATTCAGATTTCTTCCATTTGTGCCTCTTCTATCTTAGAAGTTTTGTTTCCTTGTCTTTGTTAAACTGTTTATTTCATAACACGCATACTTTAAGTTGTATATATTAAAAAAAAGAACATCAGTGTGCTGATCATACTTTATTTTATTAAAATAAGTTACAAGACCATGAAGTACTTTTCATTTTAATGGACAAATGCCAGAGGCACGTTTTTTACTCTGCCTAGTCATTTCACAGTTTTATATGATGTGAGTACTTTTCCATTCCTTTCTTTCCTGTATTTACTTTTAAATAAGAGAATAAAAATGCAGTTACTGCAGAATGATGGTACCTGCTGTACTACTTGCAGTACAGCCCAAAGCTCAGCAGGTATGGGTAGCTTTATGGTTACAAAGTGACCGTACACGAAGATCCTCAGGGTATATTTTCAAGAGGGTTATCTTCCCGAAGTCTTCTTGACACTTGTCAATAATAACAAACCAAATGCTGTTCTGTAAGCTGTGCAAAAATTAAAGCTTGCTGAACACAATAAAAAATAATTGCTTCTCAAATATCATTTTGGGATCTAAGTAGAACAATAGCTCAGACAACCTGCTGTCTCTCTTGATATGCTTGCAGCTTCTCAGACACTTCGTCTAGTGGTCTGTTGTTAAGGGCAATACAATAGGTGGCTATGAGGTTTGGTTTATTTATGTTTCTCATTACTGCATTTTACACAGAAAATCAGATTCTAAATGAGATCAATACGTGCTTGAACTAGAACTTTCAAAACATTTTAGAGAGCTATCAAGGTCTGTTAACTTCCCAAATTTTCTCTACAACCCCAATTTCTTACAAGAAGTTGGAGTGCTTGACATTCAGGGCTGAGGATGCCCTGGATGCCCAGCAGGTGATGGTGCTTTTTCCAGTTTGTTTTGAAAGGAAGCTAGGGATACAAATTGCCCAGCAAAGAACGACTTTGAAAGAAAGCATCAGTTCTTTGTAATGAAGTATATTGCTAACTTGAAACTACCACCATCTCGTTTAATATTAGTGCTTTGGGGTAGAGAGAGAGTCTGTTCTTTTGAGATAGATATTGTGCTACTGTCAAGATGGCATTACAGGGTTAATTAACTTGGCACTCAGTTTTAATTACTTAGACTCCCTGGAATGATGTATGATCCAAGGAAAATTAGATTCTCTCCTTCCTTCTCAGGCAGATAAAGTGAATTCAAGGGACCCTACTAGGAGAGGGATTTACACTTTAGACCTATAAAAATAACTTTGAATTTATTCAAGAACTGGGAAAGTTGTGTCTTTGGTAGAAGACTTCATTTCACTTTCAGAAACCGTGGTGAACTGAAGAAGCCATTTATCTATATAAATGATGAGGTAATATACAAAACTTACTAGTCTCCCACTTTGATTAATCTGAAATATCCCCCTTCATTGATTTTGAAGCCCCAGGGATCAGGATGACAACCACAAACCTAGTACTCCCTACATTAATTCCTATTTGAACAAGAGCACCTTTCACAGAAGAAAAGCATGTAGTCTCAGAAATTTCCAGCACTGAAAACCTACCACAACTCTTGGTAAACGGTCACCATGATCAGCCACACTCGCTTTTAAAAATTGTGCCTGATGCTGAATCACAGCTTGTCTAACACCCAGTTATTAGTTCTTCTCATTCCATCTGAGGACATCTATCCCAGCATTCAGGTCTGCTACCACGCCACAGAATTCACCATTTTTATTTTTCCTCCCACATGTTTGTGAAATGTCTAATCCGGGGGCCAGCTACATTTCTCCTTGCTGCCGCAATGCAATGAATGCAGCCAGTGAACCCTGCGGCCCACGCCTGGGATGCGCTGCAGCCTGGATGCTCTCCCAGTACCCCACGCTCAGCACCCTGCCCCGCAGCCCTCCCACTCTGCCTGATGTCTGCCTGCTGTACCCAGAAGCTGGGTAGCAATAGGCTAGCAGTTTTTCACACAAGAGAACTTGCATGAAAACTGTTTAGGACCCTGCCTGCCTGCGGAGTTGGAAGCCCGACCACAGCTAGTCAGACGACGGTCATTGCTGCTTGCAAAGGTGTCCGAAAATCTGGGGACATACACAAGCTACTAATAGCAGAGCTCAAAAGTGAGCATGTGCTGTAAACATCACCCGAACGAATTACAAGTAGAGCACTGTTTGATATTCAACATAACACATTGTCCTGGTGATGTGGGGATGTGCATTATATCTGTACCTTGATATGAAAACAAGGAAATGTGAAAACATAACAGCAGTGGCAACGCGCAAAATTTCACTCCTTGGCATTAATAAAATCACCAAGAAAATACTTTCTGTTGAGAGGCATGTTCCCCTCTGGCTTGTATCAAAACAGCTACCCCCAAAATACCAGTAAAGAGCTGAACACATAAGAAAAAGGATATGTTTTGTGGACAGAGCTTGGAGGCGTGAAGTGACCGAGTCCTGCAGTGCAGCTATGGCTTCACACTTACAGGCCTCCTCAGTTGTTACAAGACTGCTTGTTGAGGCTCCTAAGAGAGAAAACATCATTTAGAATACTTACAAAAACATTTACAAAGCCAAGAAAATGCAAGGGGAGTTGAAGCCAGGCTGTGGGACTGCAGCCCAGGGCAGTCGGGAGGGAAAGGTGGGAGAGATGGTGGCCAACGTGTAGCGGGAGGCGCACGTGTCCTATCTGCAGGAGCAGGACAAGCAAGGTACCACTTCTACCACTTTGTAAATAATACAAAATAGCAGGAACACCTACATTAGTTTTAAATAGTAAGCAGTAGAAGTTCAACTGTGTCATCAATGTGTTTGACCTCCCAAGTGATCTTGGTTTGTAACAATGGCAATAGTGGCACAGGGAGTATGGTTCCTCATTCATCAGGAGGTGTGGACATGAGTCCATCCAGAGTCACTTGAATATGTATGGAGAGAACAACAATGGCCAATGGGTTCAAATGAATTTCAAATCTAGTAGGAAAGCACAGCAATATTAATGGAGGAGTCAGTTAGTATGGAAGAGATGTAATCAGGCTCTTAGGAAAGAGGAAGCAAATATTGCCATCCTTTACAGTGATTCCATTTAATCTGTTTCTGGTTCTTGCCCTCAGACTTGCAGGCTTACTGAGGACCAGGGCCTCAGCTGTCCTCAAGAATTCCTTTTTCTTCATAATCCACCACAAAACCAGGGATGTTCATAAACAAAGGGCTCAGAGATATGATAGCTTGACAGTGGCATAATGACATGTCAAGCATCAGCTGATGAATGTGAATTCTCATCTCTGTGAAAGGCAAGTTAACTTCACCTACTCCATAAAAAAATATGCAAGCTGCACCAGTTGCTTCAGGTTAAGAACAAACAATACCAATAACTACTGAAGCATTACTATATAGTGAGATTACCATGTATGTCTGAGGCCAGAATACTAAGCTTCCAAATGCAGCGCCTCTTTAAAAGATCTACAATTATGAAACACCCTTTTAACAAGAGATAACTTGTATGTAATTGCTGTTTCCTTATACATGCTTTTTTACATTGCTTGCAAAGGCATTGGCAGAAGATTATTCAATTGTTTTTTTCAATTTTTTTCAATCACTAAACAAATTATGAGACCATTTTAACAGTAAAACAATATAAATACTACAGCTGGATACCGTTTCTCTTTTTTTTTTTCTTTATTTTCATTTCTCTATTTATCATGCCATTGATATTTCCATTTTGCATGGAAACTGATGGCTGCTTCAAATACAGAAAATGACTGAAATATGAATGTCAAAAGTTTGTTCATTTAGTGTTTCACTGAAAAAAAAAAAAAAAACCTATGAACAGATTCATTTCAAGCAGAGCAAAAATTTGTTTGCAGATTTCCCCACAGAAACTGGTGTCTTCTTGATTCCACTGAACCTGTATTTGTTCAGCTCCCTGTTTTGAAACATCCTGCCGGCTTTATTGCTGATGTACAAAGAAGAGCTGTTCAAGATTCAGCTGGAGGAAGGCCAGTTCAAAATATCACACCAACGTGGTTGGTTTCCAACTGACTGCCAGCAAAGTTTGCATGTTTGCATTTAAATTCTCCAGTGACAGATACAGATCCTCCTTGAATTATGTCTGCTTTAACCAAATTATTTTTACATACGGCAACTGTCCAAGGGTATCCTGAAGTCTTCTGCAGAGCTTCTGTGAAATTTAGAGTCTACCAGTATTTGAAATGCAAAATCTGGGGCAATTCCACTGCTACTGGGATGCCCAACGAGTCACACAAAACATGCTAGAGTTGTTTTTTACGCTGTATTTATGTTTAAGTCCAGACCTACAAAAATTACTATTTTGGTAGATGGCGTTTAGCTATATTTGTCACTTTTATACGTTGCTTTTACACAGGGGAACTTCATGTAATGTCAAATCATCCCTGCTCCAAGCAGTAGTAGATCAGACAAGACACC
Organism: Oxyura jamaicensis; assembly: GCF_011077185.1. Lineage (NCBI taxonomy): Eukaryota > Metazoa > Chordata > Aves > Anseriformes > Anatidae > Oxyura > Oxyura jamaicensis. The sequence continues at coordinate 108,319,669 of NC_048895.1, forward strand.
TCTTGAGGTCTGTTCCAACCTACCTTAAGCATCAAATGCTGCAGAGGCTCTGCAAATAGTTTATAACCCGTGCAATTGGAGAAGTGGGAAAGAGCATAGGGTCTAGCATTGCCGTTCTTCTTCTGACACCAGTTGTGTGCCCTTCCAGTCCCCACTCTCCTCTTTATGCTGGTACACAACTGAGTCCTATGCCTCAGAGACAGATGCCCCAAAACCTAACCTTGTCAGTACTCGTAGTTATTCACATTTCATAAGGAAATGCAGATTATAACAGATTAAAAAAAAATACAATGAAGTCCTTCAATGTGTGGTGATAGGTAAGAGTCAAGTGTAGTTTTAAATACAGTAGTTGCTATAACTAAAGAAGGATCAAACTAGCTCAAAACGTTATTGGAAATAGACAGAAAAGAATGAAAAGGGATTATACTTTTCGGGAGTTAGTGAGTTGATAAAAGGTGTTTTTTTTTTTTTTGTGGAGATTAAAAGGATTTAACACATTAAAGAGAGGTACTTCAATAAACATGTTCAGAATAAAAATATTAAATTATTACTTGAGCATGTTTTCTCATCTGGATTTAGGGTAAAGCCTTCATAGCAGTCACAGGTGTACGACGCCTCGTTGCTCACACAGACCTGCTCGCAGTCATGGGTTCCTCGAGCACATACATCAATTCCTACAAAATACATTTTGGAGAAGCAGTTATCCAAAAGCAAGAAAACCTTTTAAAATGTTTCCCAATGGCAATACTTTTCCATGCTGGGAACTTATACTGCATGAACTCTCACCAGCAGCTACTGAGAAGTGTAACTGATGTTGTCTTGGGGCAGTGACCTAAAACCAGCTGTTTTACTGGGGTCCCTCTCGGTCCTTACTTTTACAATCTGTGACCACAGCTGTCTAACCTGACCAGATGTGAAGCACCAGCTCACCTCCACAGACAGGCTAGGAAAGGTTTCCAGTACACTGCAGCTTTACAGTAAGGATGCTGGGCAGGAAAGGAAGGCTTTTAAAATAATAGCATTTTTAGCATAACACAAAGCCACTGGGAAGCTAAAGGAACAAAGAGCAAAACAAAATTCAGCCTGGAGGGAGGACATCACCTCAGGCTGTCTCCTGCATGATGGTATGCAGTTTCCGCAGCGCTGTGAAGTGTGTGACTGTGTGTCTAACCCCAGCTCTTGTCTTTTCAATTACTTCTCAGTTCTGGGTTTGCTGAATGTTGCACAGTTGCACTTAGTGAAATGCAATGAAGGCCTTCACGACAGGGTGGTAAGGAAGGAGCAAATGATAAACAGTTACTAGCATTGGTGCACATGAAGTACCTTACGTATCTAAGTGATGCTCAAAGAAGAAAAAGCACAGTGATATAGAACTGTTTTATAATGCACGTGTAAGTTTCTTATATAGATACAAATACATTAACCTGATAACGAGAGTGATTTCAATACACCTGCTTGGTTGGGGAGGGCGGGGGGGACAGGGGACAGCAATCTGGTCTTACTTGAGCACGTCTTCTTGTCTGGGTTCAGGCTGTAGCCCTGATAGCAGTCACAGGTATAGAAGAGATCGTCTCTCACACAGACCTGCTCGCAGTCATGCCTCCCAGGTGCACACATGTCGACAGCTAAGGAAGGCATTGGAGAAGAACATTAACCAATACCCAGACTTCAGACTGTTTATTTGGCATCAGTAGTTCCCATTTGGATTCAAACCAGGACGTTTTCATTGCACATCAGCACGCTATTAGCTGTAGTAAGGTATACAGAGTGAGTTTTTATCCGTCTGTCAACATCACGAAGTTCATATGACTTTTGGAACTGCAGCAACGCTTTTTTTGTAACAGATTGCAGAAGGAACTGAACTAGCAGTGACCCAGTTACAAAATAATTATCCAAAGGAATTTCAGAGAACAAATATCTGGATTTTAAGAGAGCATTTGGCATTTTTTCAGCTCTGATGGAACTGGATAAGACACTGTTTTATGGAATGAAAAGACCATAAACAGAAGAGTATACATGGCTGCTAAAAAAAAAAAAAAAAGAAAGACGTGGCACCCGCTGCCAGTTACAAAGTGGGCACTTTATGTGTGAGGCAGAGGTTTTCTGCCAAATTTAACACATCAACTCCAAAAAAGCAAGTAGAGGAGTTCCTATATTTGGATATTTTTGCAGTAAAGAGGTCCTGTAAGGCAAAAACAACTGAAGAAAGAAAGGAGAGAAATTAAGAAGTAGAAAAGGGAAGAAAGCAAGCAAGTAAACAAGAAAGAAAAGAGCTCCTCCTGGATCTATGCTATTTTTATATCATAGAGACCTGGAGACAGTTGAGAAATCACAAGCAGTCTAGTGTAAAATGAGATTCAAAAGAAAAAAAAAAAAAAGGAAAAAAAAAAGCGTATTGTAGAAATACTCTGAAATTTGAGTATGCAGGGGGATAATTATTGCTATGAAAGGAGACTGAGTACTGGACTCACAAAAGGGATGCCTGATCACTGAATTCACATTCCTTCACAGATGTTTACTGTATCTATGTAATACCAGCTGAGAGTCAATCTTAGGAACTGATTTACAAAATCAACTCTTAAACTAGGCAGGAAGAAATATCAAGAAAACGGTTTTCCCTCGGTGAGGTGCAAGAACTGTGAATTAATTGCAGGGATTTGCATAGGAATTTCCTGGAATTGGAAGCCTGGGTTTGTCACACAAAATATAGTAAGGAAAGGGATTATGATGAGAGTGGAAAAAAGGTTTTTATATAAATAAATCATCAGTGAGACATACAAGGAAATGAAGGGTGAACTTCAAACGCTAATCAAGTGAAAATGATACAGAATACGTATTAATCCATGTGTACCATATATTTATACATACATCCTTGTATACCAACCATGTCAATGCTTCTGTTCTCCACAAGAGACCAGCACTGGGAAAGAACATTTCTCTCCTGCCTCTAGATCTCTAAGGCTGGAGTATTTTTTAAGTTCCAAACATATCCACCAGGAAGAGTGATTACACTCATGGTAATACAGGCTATATAGTCTGTCCTCCAGTACAGCCCCTGCTCTTCTTTGTCTCATTCCCACATCTTCGTTATGCTGGTTTGCTGAAGAGTTTCCCGACACAGGTAGTGCATGTCAGATATTCCCACCAATTACCCTTCTCCTCTCTCAGGTAGATAAGGCAATTTGTGCCCCTTGAGAGTGAAAATACTGTGAAGTCCCCAGGGAAATGCCAAGTGGCATTTTAATTACAGCAATTACAAGCTTCTCACAACTGTAGAAGAGTCGCATGTCTCAAATTATTACTGGAAACATGAAGAAAAACCTGAAGTTGCACTGTGCTTTCAGGAGTTGTACCAACTCTTGCACAATGTATTAGAAAAATAACATAAATTAACCTGACTTAGAAGAGTTATTTGATTTTAGCTGAACACAGTATTTCCCTGACCATGTCCTACCTGAGCAAGTCTTCTTATCTGGATTCAGAGTGAATCCTTCAAAGCAGTCGCAGCTGTAGGATCCATCAGTTCTCCGACAGACTTGTGCACAGTCATGCCTTCCAGGTGCACACAAGTCCATGGCTGTGGAGGACCATGTTTTAGAGAAGAAACCAATTAATCCCTCCCTGACACTCAAGCATTTTAAATAGTTCAACATTTATAAACACAATTTAATTAGGATTCAGAATAGGATCCAACCAGCGCCTTACTACATTATTTCATTATGCTGCAGACAACTGAATTTGGTTACAGATCATTTAATGCAGGAGGCAGATATCTGGGCTCCAGGACATCACTATACCAAGTCTCACACAGGCCGATTTTCATCTGCAATTCCGGCTGCCCTGAATAACCCCACAAAGGCTGAAGCTAAAACACTGCACTGAGACGGGCAATAGCCTGCCATGTTGTTGTTTCATGCAATATTAGCAGGAACTATAATGAATCCAAATTCATACTCATCTGAAGGCAGGCACAAAAAGCTAGGGATGTCATGTACAAGTACTATTAAATGGCAAGGAGATAAAAACCGAGTTAGAACAGCAACAATGCCAAAAACAAGGCAGAAACACTGGGAGGTTATGTTCTCTCTTCAGAAATGAGAGGTATGAAAACTTCAGTGAGAGGAGTGTTTGTGTTCTCCAAGGGAGGCCCCTACCAGGTACAAAACAGCTGCTCCAAGGCTGGTGCTGCTCAAAACTTCTGGATTTAAAGGAGCAACTCCAGAAAAAAAAAAAATATATATATATATATAGGGGGAAAATGTTTTTATAATAAGCTAACTTTTCAGAGTGACAATTCAAGGAGAAGGAAAGGATGAAAGTGCTTATGGTGAAAGGTTGGGGTTGCTTTATAGTGGAGCCCTGCATAGCTTAGAAACAGAAGCAGCAAGTTGAAAAAAAAAAAAAATCAAACAAACAAACAAACAAAACCACTGAGTTTTGACAAGGAAGATGGAAAAATCATCAGGTTTTAAGTTCTCTATGGACCAGTGGCACTCGGTCTCCAGTGGACACACAGTGCTGGTGGGCATCTCTGGCATAGGTTCCTCCTCTCCCAGGATCATAAATGATCTCCCAAGATCATAAAATGGTAGGTCAATGGCACTTTATTTATCTTTTATTTATTTAAACTCAAGACATTTAAAGAAAAGGGCCATTTTATTGGTATTGGAACCAAGGAGAAAGGCTACAGGTGAATTCTCATTTTAGAAGTTGACATTTGCAAGCAGTTTTTTAACTAGAATCAATGAAGATAACTCAGAAAATATGTCCATGTCTCCATAAGTGTCATATATTAAAGTAGCCTTTAATTCTTACCTGAGCAAGTCTTTTTATCTGGATTCAGGGTGTAGCCTTCATAGCATTCACAGACATAGGACCCGTTGTTACTCACGCAGATCTGATCACATTCATGCTTCCCAGGTGCGCACACATCCACAACTGCAAAACACATGCGAGAGGAACATTTTCAAATGCATTTACATTTGGAATCAGCTCAGAAATGGCAAGAGTAATTGAAGGAATTAGAGTAAATGGTAGGAGAAAATATCTATATGGTGTCCACATCTGAAGACTTTGTTTTGGCATCTGGCCCTAATGAATGGTTCTGCAGGCAATAATAAAAAGGATGGTGAGGCAATCAAACTACTTCTCACCATTGCTTCCAGAAGACTTATTTATTTATTATTTATTATTAGATTTATTATTAAAAGGGATTCAGACATTCACTGTTTCAACAAAAGTACAGAATTAGCTTCTGAAATCCAAATGTGTTATTAAAAAATAAATTTATTTTTGTTTTCTAATTTGATACATTTACCAAAGGGGTAATACCTGAGCAAGTTCTCTTATCTGGATTCAGCGTGTAGCCTTCAAAGCAATCACAGAGGTAGGATCCACCGTTACTCACGCAGACCTGCTCACAGTCATGGGTCCCAAGCGCACATGTATTCGCAGCTGCAGAGGGCGTTTACAGAGAAAGCATTTCAGTTATCCCGAAGGAAAGAAACGTTCATTAATAATTTATGCTTACAAAAGTACTTCACATCTAGCACGGTTTGCTGGATTAGTAGTAGGAAATTTCAGTACTGGGTCACTACCACAGAAGTTACAGTCATCTTTTGCATCATTTTGTAGCCAGAAGAAAGAGGTCATAAATGACCCTAAAATAGCTCCACACCTGAGGGGGCAGAAAGACAAGATTGATCTGCAAAAGCAGTGCGACAGGGTGAGATTTTAAGCATTTAGGACCATTACATTGGAAATGGGAACCTGGCAATAAAAAAGACCTGGTTTAACTTACTAAGCTCTGCTTACTGGCATACAAGCTGATTTATGAATTCCGGCTGTATTGTAAAAAGCCTCTCATGGAAAATGAAATGTGACGGCACAATGAAATAAACTAAATTACAACAGAAAGAGCATCAAGGCTAGGAGGAACAGAAAAACAACTCAGAGGCACTAGGATAACAGGCTGTCTTCTTAAGGACAAAAAGAGTGTTTGTGGAACTCTGGTCCAGGCGGATCAGCCACCAAAGAACCCAGGCAGTGCAAGATGGGCATGTGAGAGCTGCAGTTGCCTTGCTCCATCAGGTTTAAAAAGTCACGTCCAAAAGAGGATATGGAGGAAAGCCTGCAGTAAGGCAGCTTTACAGGCACGGCAACCTCCTGACTGAAAGACAATACAGAAATAATGTCCAAGCCTTAGAGAAAATGAAACTGCGTGCTACAAAATGAGATGAAATTTGAGCAGACTGGCTAATTCCCCAGCAGACTGTAAGGTTATCTCATCGGAATGAGAAAACAGTGATATGAAAAGCAGCGTGATGGATGGCAGCTGGATATAAGTTTGCTGTTGTGACAGGGCAGACAAAATGCCTGTGATAACACTGGGCTGTCTCTGCAATGAGCTACGTGTGCTGACAGTCTTCTCATTCACAGGTCTGACCACCTAACTAATTAACTTCTCTCCAATTTTTCTCAAGTGTATTTAGCTTTGGATATGCTTCCTCTGTGGATCACCTCAAGATGTCCCTGCAAAGGAAACCTAGATACTCACTTAAATTTATATCATTTCTAAATGACTACATTTAAATCAGATGAAAACAGGAAGAAGGGAGGGAGGGAAAGCTGAGAAAATGAGGGAAAGCAAAAATGGGAATGGAAGGGAAGGAGGAAGCAAAGGAAAAAGAAATATAGAGAGACAAGCCTGTTGAGTTATTACCTGAGATTTTACTTAGATGAGTAGCTACAATGTGGATCTGGCATAATGGTAAAATCAAACTTAAAAGCAACAGTGGTGAGATAAGAAATGACCAACAAGGGTTCTTGAATGTTCTCATTATTTCTGAATGTGAGGCGACATTTCTTGTTTCCTAAAATGTGGAAGATTTAGGTATCCCCTTGTAAGACAGAAAGTGTGTCTTGTCTATTGGAAAAAAAAAAAAAAAAGTCTGAAACGAAGCCAGTGTCTTTTCATTCTGTTATATTCTTGGGAATAAGAGAATTCATATGAATGATTTATGAACAAAATCTGTGGGTGTTATTTTCAAGCAAACTGAGAAGCTCAGATTCAACTGGTCAGATTTTTGTGGTAGGAAAGGCAAGCGTCCACTGACTTTGACACCAATTCAAAGCTAAGATTTTCCATCTCCAGGATGGTCTCACACTGAATGATGCTCTCAATGCATCAAGGACCTGATCTAAGCCAACTATTTTGCCCCTGAACATTAGTTTTCCTGTTTTCAGTTCACCCCACAAACTTGTTTGGCTTGGCCAATGCAAAGAACATCCTAATTGTCACTGGTGAATCCAGATTTCTGTCTGTCCAAAAAACAGTTCAGAGCTGGAAAAGACTTGGTTTACCAACACCGTATAACAAGACTGTCTTAGATTCATTTGGTTTGTAAGAGCCTTTTGAAAAAGTATGCCTTTTACCCTGAAACTCAGAGTTACGCTGGAAATATGTAAGTGTGAGCTCTCTTTGGTATATCCTCCAGCTTAACAGGAGAATAATTCCTATGCCTCATCACAATAAACTGTAGTATTAGATTTCAGAACAAGAGATTTTTCTTTGGTGCTGTGAAAGGACTCGCTTTCACTAGAACATAGGTGGAAAATAAATACTATTTTCACAGCGCTCATACCTGCATACCTGTGCAGCTAGGTGGGAGCTCGTACCTGCTTCCAGCTACCAGAAAGAGGATGTGGTCACACCAGCAACACAACATGATGTCAAGCCAGACCTCAAGCATTTCCTATGTTAATTATTGGGCAAAGTGTCCTGCCTACAGATGCTCCTACACATTTCATACCTAGAGAAAGAAGTCTATTCACTCTACATGTATTCAAAAGGTACGGTGGTAATTTTTAGCAAGGCTCTGAAATAACCAAGTAACACATTCTTGCCAGCCAAGTTCCTGAGGCAATGGCTGCAACTTGAATTCTCTCACAATGTCCTTTACACCTGATTTTACTTGCCAGAGAGTTATTTTACAAGGCATTTCCTTAGAATTTTACTGGAAAAATCTACTTAATACAAGTTGCTTTAATTTTCAAAATGTCTTTTTTTTTTTTTTTTTTTTTTTTTTTTGTGGGTAGGGCAATGGCATAGCTGTTTATAGGCAATCCTCAATATTCCAGGTACACCATAGATTTTTGTCAATGACAACGACAACCCACGCTGGTCTAGCATTGTTAGTGGTGTTCTAGCCCAAACCATACACACAACCAGCACTCGTTCCAAGACCAGCCCTCAAAGAGCAAAGCCCAGCCCTCAGGAGCTGCTGAAGCAGCTCTGTCAAAATCTTGTGGCATAGGAACAGGGAAAGGTTGGCACACCAAAAAAGCCCAGGAATGCCTGTCCAGTGAAAGCCCATCCTGAGAGAACATGCCATTGTGTTCAGGCACTTTGTCCTGTATCAAATTTCTCAAGCTAGTGTGGCAGTTCACCTGATTTTTGTACTCTGAACCTATAAGGAGCTCTTCAGAACCATAATTCCAGCCTTCTTCCTTCCTATCCAGATGGGAACAGAAATGAGCAGCCTGCACAGCTCCAGCGTGGGTTCTCAGCATGTCAGGACGTAGCTGAATCCCAGCCAAGCTGCAGTGCCTTCTCATGCACTAAATCATGCCGCTGCAGAAGAACATACCCTGAAATCAGTCCTGTTCCTTGCACGGTGAGGTTACTATTCAAAGTGAAAGGCCATTACTTGGCCTCCACTGGATAAAAGGGTTGACTTGTTTGCCCAACCGATGGCAAAGGAAATATGTACATGCGATACATAACACTTCTCAAAATAAAAACTTCTTTCTTAAGGAGTGGAACCACAGTTGGAGCCAAAAGGAGCCAAATTACACTACCGTCTTGGACTGACCACCTTACCACAGAAAGTCTCTCTGAACTTGGATGTCAGCTTTTCGATCACACCATAGGTCTCCACATAAAAGACGTGTTCATCCAGTGGCTCGCTGGCCATCACCCTCAGGGACTGCATGTCGGCACGATCTACCCCAACTGCGTAGATCTCAATGCCAGCTGCCCGGGCGCTCGCTGCCACGTCTTGAACCTGGTCTTGTGGCCGTCCATCTGTCACAACAATGACCACCTTGGGGATATTGAAGCTTGCTGGCCGGGTACCCATCTCCTCAGTGAAGACTTCATCCATGGCAGTTTGGATGGCAAGGCCAGTCATCGTGCCAGCAGACAAAGGCTGAATGTGAGAGATGGCCTCCTTCATAGAGGCTTTATCAAAGTAGGTCCGGAGCGGAAACTCTACCTTGACGGTGCTGGCATAATTCATCACTGCCACATGGGTTGTTCTTTCACCAACGTCCAGAGTGTCGATCATTTTTGACAGAAAGACTTTCACTTTCTCAAACTCTTCAGGTCGGACACTACGGGAGCTGTCTATGATGAAGACAAGGTCTAGGGGCCGGTTCTTGCAAGCAGAGTCTGTCAGGAGGGAAGGGAAGCACATCAGTCATCTGCACGGGACCAGAGCCCTCACCACAGGGCAGCGAGAGCTGTGACGACAAACTACCTCTACCAGATAAACATGGGCACCCTTCATTCTCTAGAAAGAGGCTTAAAATTATAGGGGCAAGGCATTAGAAATTCTTAAGTAGTCCTTTTGACAAGCAGTATATGATTGATTATTTTTAAGCATTAGAAGATGGTCCCATTGAGCCCACAAAATAATGCCCGACTATCCTTGAATCATGGGGTTGTAATACATGGAGCAGCCTACACAAAAGTGTTTTAATATGTAAATGGACTTACTTTTTCTTCTTGCAGATAAAGCTTGAATTCATTTTTATAAGAACAGAAATAAAGCGGTAAAACAATGGGACAAATTACATAGTGAACAGATGTTAACAATATTTGTTAGCAGTAGCTGTTAACATCATAGCAGACTGATGACTGGAAATTATTTCTTGTTTGTAATTCACAATCCAAAGTACCCAACAAGAAGAAATAAAGGCCAACAGGAACAAGATGCAGAGCATGCTGTGATAAATGCTTCTTAAGTAGTTGTCTCTGCGTTAAAGCTTCTATAGCAGTTATTATATATAGAAGTTATTATTCATGAAGCAATTTTACATGTCAAAACGAACATTCACACACATATTTGTAGCTTCTAAAGTTCCTCACTGACATAGAAACCTAGACTGAACAGAAAAGCCATAGCTCAGAGAGAAGACAAGCATCTCAAGGAAAACTGAAAAGAATCGAGACAGCAGCAGCAGGCAACCAAAGCTGAACACTCCCTGTGCTGGGAGCTTGACCTTGATGCCACCATGAACTTAGTTTCTATCATCAAGTATGGATTTGCACTACTGGTTTAAGAAAAACAGACTGCCCAAAAGCAGAGTGTTCCTACAAAGGAGATGCTCCTGATCAAGTATTGTTGTCTAGCAAAAAGTGTTCAGTCAGCTTGAATATACTCCGTGAAGAGTAACTTTTGGAGCCTGATACACATCTCCCAGCTACTATCAGGGTGACTTTTATTATTCCATTCCAGCTTTAAAAAAATAATAATTAAAAAAATATATATTTTTTTCTTCAGAAGTCTCTTAAAAGCAGAGATGAAAACAAAGAACTTTTTTCTCTTGTGCAAGTGTTCATCTTACTTCGATCAAGAGGCACAGTAGTACAGTTGATTTTGCTTTGGGACAGAAAAGTGGACTGCATGAATCTAAGATCCCATCCAGGTACATTACACATAATTCTGCATGCATCCCATAACTCAGAGTGTGCATAAGCATAAGCATTTCGAAGAATGGCTTTGTGCCTTTCATGAAGCTTGGAGATATGAGGAAATATTTGTACATGCACATGTATCTGAAGACATGAAAGAAAAAAGATGCACAATGTTCATTCTAAAAAAATGTAGAAAAATTATCTTTTTTATATTAAGGAACAAAACTTTTCAGGAGCCTAGTATTGCTATGAGTCTGCAATAGAGATGGTTTGAAAATTAAACAGGTAGATGAAGGGAAGGGAAGGGAAGGGAAGGGAAGGGAAGGGAAGGGAAGGGAAGGGAATCACAGAATGGCCGAGGTTGGAAGGGACCTCTGGAGGTCAGCTGGTCCAAGTAGTTGCCACTTCTGCCTACAAGCACACCCTTGGACCGCTGCAGCTCCAGCAAGACGTCCCTGGCACACACATTTCCAGTCCCCCTTTGCAAAAGCAAGCAGGGAAAAAATCCCAAAGAGCAGCCAGGGCAGGTAGCACCCAGAGAGACCGGGTAGCAGCGAGCAAAGCAGGCAGCGAGCGAGCTCCCGGCATCATCCCCGGGGCAGGGCAGCCCCCAGCAGCGGGCAGTGGAGGCAGCTCCGGCCGGGGGGGACCCGAGGGGCAGCAGGGCCGGTACCTGCCGCGCCGTGGCTCCCGGAGAAGCCGCTGCCCAGCGGCTGCCGGCGGAGGCGGTGCGGGACGCTCCGTGCCCCGGGCTGCAGGAGCAGCAGGAGGAGCAGGAGAACCGGGCAGCAGCCGAGGATGCCGAGCGGCCGCCGCATGGTGCCCTCCTGCCTGCCCGTCCCGCCGCCCCGCATTTAAAGCCGCCGGGTGGTGGCGGCTGCCCCCGCCTCGAACGGGGCGTGCGGCCCCGGGAGGGAAGGGAAGGGAAGGGAAGGGAAGGGAAGGGAAGGGAAGGGAAGGGCAGGGCTGCGGGCACCGGCCTCACCAGCGGGGAGGAGAGGGTGCAGGGCTCCAAGGGTGCAGATGGAAAGGGACCTGTGTGCCCGCCACCGAAATCTTCTGGCACAGGTCGGCTAACTTCACGCTGTGAGGCTCGAGTAAGTCCCCAAAGCAGAATTCAATAAGAATGGGAGAAAAAGCTCACAGTGAGGCACACAAAGTTGCCTTTGTTCTCAGTCCTAAACCACGTTATGCTGTCCCTAGCTGCCTAAATCCTACCATTTTCTGTGGGAAGCTGCGCAAGGTTTGGCAGAACCATAGAATCATTAAGGTTGGAAAAGACCTCTGAGATCATCTAGTCCAACCATCCCCCTACCACCAATGTCACCCACTAAACCATGTCCCTAAGCACCACGTCCAACCTTTCCTTGAACACTCCCAGGGACGGTGACTCCACCATTTCCCTTGGCAACCTGCTCCGATGCCTGACTGCTCTAAGAAATGTCTCCTCATTTCCAACCTGAACCTCCCCTGGTGTAACTTGAGGCCATTCCCTCTAGCCCTAAGAAGCATTGCTTGGGGCACAAACCCACTCAGGACAAGCCTGAGCTGAGCTGCAGCCCATGTGCAGAACTGCCAGCCCTTTCCTCCTTCAACTCTGAGATGGGAACAGGAAGCTCCAATGTAGAGCAGGAACAAGGTACCACATCCTCACAGCCCACCAGCAACAATCTTTGGTAAGAATTAATTCACTCCAGCAAGTGCCATCTTGACAACACTCTAGGAGAGGACACCGTCACATTTGTGACCCAGGGGGCTGCAACACCCAGCCTCCAGTTCTCTATCCCCATCCAGCCCTTCCAAGGTCTTTCAGTGTCTGCTCACAGGGGACAAAGCTAACAAAGGAGGAAATCTTTGGCTTCATTCTGTAACACACTGAATCTCCCCAGTAGTGATGGATGCAGGCCAGAATATAAACGCTGGGACCAATATTGAGAGATTATGGATATTGAGAGCTTGCGTAATACACAAAATTTCAGCTGTGTGATTCTTAGGCCATTCCTAGCTACAGGAAAGGAGATGGGAGCAAGGAGGATGTCAGTCTCTTTTCTCAGGTGACAATAGGACACAGTCTCAAGTTGTTGTACAGGGGAGGTTGGGATTGGTTATTAGGAGGAATTTCTTCACAGACAGGGTGGTCACACGTGGGAACAGGCTGCCCAAGAAAGTGGCGGAGCCTCCATCCCTGAAGGTATGTAAGGTGTATGGACACGGCCCCAAGGGACATGGTTTAGTGGTGGGACTCAGTAGGTGAGATTGACAGTTGGGCTTGATTTAGAAGATCTTTTCCAACCTAAATTACAGATTCTTTCAGTTTACCTGCTTAAGTCACATTTTAGCAGTCTGCAAGCACCTCAAGACTCCCCCATTCTGGAGTCCAGAGCCACAGGAATGCAGAAACTGGGTGCAGTTCAGACACTTGTGTGCACAGGGTAACTGGAAACACAGGGTGCAGGACAGCAGCGCAGGACGTTGATGTATGGTACAGCGTAAGGTGCTCTCACAGATGGCAGCTTTGGCAAAGAACAAACTAAGGAACCTATGGCTGATATTCACTAATGACCAAAGGCATTTTTAAACTTCAAAGGGACAAGAAGGAGGTACGTACTTCAGGTAACTAGAATAATCAACAGCCTGCATGCTCCAGCAGTGTTAATCCTTTCCCCTAGTTTAACCACAGATCCCTTTCATCTGCCAGAGTAGGAAGCCAGTTGCTCTTCAGCTATATTAGCAGATCATTAAAATAGCTTTTATGTGTTACCGCAAAGAAGGAAGAGTAGAAAGATATTTTTTAAAAAGGAGAACACTACTGATGTTATGGCATATGCCCAGCAACTTTGGACGTTTTCCAATGGAAATACATTTTAGTCCTACTGGTGTCTGTCCTGCTCTTAACATCTGAGCTTAGCAGACACCAAATTTGCCCAGAGGGCTGGACACCTCCAATACAATTCCCTCTTCCCAGCTTACATGAGTAGCAATCAGAAGACAGTACTTAAACTGCAACAAAAGCTGCAAAACAGGTTCATACACTAAAGGGAATCCACATTCTCCACCCAAAGGAGGACTTGCTTCCACTGGAAGAACACAGATCAACCACCCAACAACCCCATAGGGAATCAGGGTTCACTAAGCTGTATGTATATGGGATTATCTGCAGTACACTGAAGCACTTCAAATAAAGTATTTTTTTTAAAAAGGAAAAAAGGCAGACCAGTCAAGGCTACTGGTAAACATTTCGTAAAAGATTTATTTAAGTATCATTTATCACAAAGAAGAAAATACATATAAAGATTAGAAGCATGCAACCATCATCTACATTTCTATTTATTTTTCTTGCACTCACAGCACATTGTAATACAACTCCTGTGCCAACCTCGCTTCTTCCTGAAAATACTATGTTTCAGGACATGGGATAAACAACAAAAAACAACACAGGAAGGTAAGATAACATATGAGAAAAGTGCAAAGTAAAAAAATTCACGTATATACCACATTCAAACCCCTTCCCCCCCAAGAACTGGATAAAGGCAAACTGTCATTTTGCTGCACAATCAGATTGTCTTTATGAACTACTTTACAAAAAAATTAATATAAATTAAGGGCACGATCCTGCAGACACTTATATTTGTAGCTAACTTTAATCATATATTGGCTCAGTTGATATTAAAAGCCACAAGTTAGTCACATGAATAAGTTCTTGCAGTATAAAGCCCTCAGGCAATAAAATGTTTAAGAGCATTAAGGAGAACAAAAATTAAAGCTAACAAAATCACTCCCAGATGTTTTGCTTAGTAAGTTTATATCAAACATTTTAAACAGAACAGTTTGCTCCTAAAGCCCTGAATATTTCTATTACTTAAGCAGTTTTGCAAGATTAAAAGACAAAACCCCCAAGAAGCTGGTACAGATGTTAATTAACATAAGAGTTGCTTCAGGCAGGTATGTAGGGAGGTGGAGGTTCCTTCTCAGGCATCTTCACTGCCATTTCATAGGTTGGCAGAACATACTGGAGAGAAGACATTTTGAAGAGATTAATACCGAAGGTTGAGGGGAAAAAAGCATAATAAAAACATGCATGCCACATCAGCAATTTAATTCTCTGTTGCAGGCAAATATTTAAGAACTTACTGATACCTCTAAGTAAGCTATTGAGGAAGTGAAAGGCACAGTTTACTGCTTCACTGAACCTAACCCTAGGTCATTAATTCTACCCCTGTCTCTTGGTTTTGCAAGACAGCAAGGAAGGTGCATGCAATCAGAAAGATTCCCTCTGTTACAAAACACTAAGACTTTTCTCTATAAAAAACTCTTACTTTATGAATTGTAAGGTAACTCAATTTATCTTAACGAAGTCAAAGCAGCTAATGTTAATCTTTCCAGTCTTAGTTTAGAAAACTGGACCAGATGTCTAAACATCCATGGATGCTGCATTTTTCTACTTCAGAGTTAAACATTTCTGGTTCCTTTCACCTAGAAAAGGTTTTACCTGTGGAGGAGCTTCAAATGCAGGGTACACAGCTATCTCCGGCAAATTTCTGTTGCTGATGTATTTATAACAGTTCCATACACAATTGATTAGATACGCCTGAAAGAAAAGAGATTTCTCTTCTTAAAAACCTCATGTGCATTAGCCGATGCAGAAATTAGATGGTGGATTACATTTTGATGACAAAAAAGGAGAATAAAATCAACTAAGTCAACATATATCTGAGGGATGGTTGCTTATTAACAGCTTTAGTCACACATGTATATTGTTGCTGTTCAGTCTTGCTATCATAGTGACTCAGAGGATAAACCCCACACGTTTCAGCAAAAGTATTCACAGATCCATCCAATTAATCTGTGTGCCTCAGCAGAGCTAGTCAAATTAATCCCTAATTGGCTTCTGTTTCTGCGGATCTCAGTCCAAACTTGCTTGCAAGAGGAGGACGGGCCAGTGGCACAATCCCGCTCATCCCTAAATTAGCATTGTTATTTGTCCAACACACTGTGCGAAGGAGAGAACACAGCCTGAGGTGCCAAGAGAACAAAGCAGAGCAGAACAGCCCAAACGTTAGGTTAACGTTAGCTGTCAGAAGACATGACATCTAATAGTCAGAGCATGATTATTTTTATTGCTATTAATCTGTATAGTATTTACTGTGTAGTTTTCACCAGCAAATTAGTACGTAGTTAATATAAGGTACCAAATTAAGGTCCCAATCAATATAAATATATAATCTACTATGTTAGGCTTCCACTCCCTCCCTCCTCTCGGAGAAAACAGAGAAAATGAGAAAACATTCTTTCATGACTTGTTTTTTTTCTTTAATCTAAATGCAATAAAAGAATATTTTCATGGCTGATGTGTATCACAAACTCATTTGTTTAACTAATATGTTTTGCCTGCATATCATTTTTTGTAATGCAAATAAATTAATCTATATTTAGATCTTCAAAAAAGTAGTAACTGTAAATATCACCCTTCTTCAGAAGGACAGAGCAGCTATGAATTAATTACTACTTCCTCCTTCCATCATCTCCCTCCCAAAGCATGTGCACTGGTTTATTAGGCATAGTAAGAGATTTTTAAAGTTTTGTTTAGAAACTTGTATTCCATAACTCAGTTCTGTTTTACTACAAGCTTATTTATAAATATTAAAGTAACTCCACACATGCAAAAAGGTGGTATTTGAAGTCTTTGTGTATTTCTACTCTCTACTCAGGAAGAATAGAGCTGCACAACATACCGTGCTGCACACAACATACAAGGTAGTTGAAGATATCAGTATGATTGAAATCATGTTGTAATTAAGTATCCTAGCAATTCTGCTCAAAGTTCTTAATTCAATACATTCACATATGTTGATAGCATCTTAATATAGCAACTCATGAAACACACACAGTTAAATTGTAACTTACCTTTAGAATGATAAATAAAGCAAAGAATACCAGAACAATAAACAAAAGACAGCTGGAATCCAGTGAAAGGAGGTCATCTTTGTAAGGGAAATCCGGCTAGTTGAAACAAATAGGGTGGGGAGAGAGAAAGGGAGAATATGAGTATGAACAGTGTACATTGGTAAATATGAAAGACACCCAAACTTCACACCAGGTGACTTGAGGTCTTGTGTAAAGAAATCTTCCAGAAACGCTAAGAAGTTCCGTTTCTCTGTAGCTCCTTCTTAATCCTCCCACGAAGCACACTATTTATCCTGCCTCTGTCCTGCAAAAACAGATGACTACAGAAAAGGGCTACCTGTAGGAAGCCTTGTAACCTCTATGCTACAAGTCATTTCCTCAATCTCATGCTAATACAAACAGCCATGAAATTCCCTTTTTAACAGCTGCAGCACATTTGGACCCCCACCTGACAACTCTTTACTTCTTATCAGTCTAACCAGTTACATGTACACACGCAAACTAGAAAGCAAAAGATTTGCCCCTAAACTTCACAAGGAGCCAAAACACAACAAAAAGCTTCTGCAAATTTCAGACTCTTCTCATTTCCTGACCACAGTAACAAAGCCTCTCCCCAGCATCAAGCCATTTTTGTGTGTTCAGAAGAGTTTTTAAGCATCTACTTGCACAGATCTCAACACCAGCCAGAAAGAGTTTGTGATCCAAGCAAACCGCTGGTATGTTCTATCCACTGAGTCTCCTAACACTTAGGAAACAAAAAAATTGGCAGCATTAATGACTACTCCATTGCAGTTTCATCAGAAGGCCTTGCTGCAAAACGAGAAGAGTCATATAGGACAAAAAAAGGAACCCCCGTTTCAACCCCATCATGTTGCAGACCAAGTGTGAACTAACTATGGGCAGATTAAACCAACATCTCCCTTCACAACTATTTCTCTCCTCTCCCTGTCTCTTCATTTCGGGAACACCACAACCTTCGGCCCTTTCACCTCTGATAAGCTCTCATTCTCACAACCACCTCAGCAGGTATCTTCCATGGCTGCTGCAGTCCCAGCTCCTCTTTTTAGGGAGGGACAGGAGGATGAGTATAGCTCTTATAGCACTTATCAAACCAAAGTTTAATTTCAAATGTAAATGCTAGCATGAGCCAAACAAGTACTTACCAACTGATCCAGGTAATCCTTGATTCTGGGCAAGTAGGTTAGAGAACTGATTGCAACCAGACAGCTGAGCACAAAGTCAAAGAGCTGGTAACAGAAGAACGGGATCAGCCAGCCTACACGATGCTAAAAAAAGAAAAAAAAAAGCTGCTTATGAAGTATTTAGTTAAAAAATTGAAGGAGCAAGTTAAAAGCCATAGATTGTAAGTATACTTACAGCAATTGCACCGTACACCATCATTGCACTGATTGTGAACATGAGGAGGGAGATGGCAAATAGAACGCAGGCATTTTCTGCATTAAAAAAAAGGCACAAAATTAAGTATCAGTAATTTCCTAAAGTCACCACACTGCAGCTGACAAGTACACAAGTTTTATCCATTATTATGATCTGTTCTCACTCAACTGCTTCCTCTGTGCAGAATGGAAGCTGTGGGTTTGAGTAACTCAGTCTTCTACTAAAGGAAAAAGAGCTAGTTCAAGAAAACCAGCAGGCATTCAGATTAAGGCATTTTGCCTTAATCAAAAGCCTGAATAAGGCTCTGACACATCAATTAGGAGCCTGACAAAGTTTGATTGTAATGCAAAATAATGATGCTTATTTGCAATATGTCAGTGTTCAAAGTATGTGGGTCATTCATTTTACAACTGGATTTTTTTATTTTTTTTTTTTACAATTGGGAATTTTAAGTGAAGTCAGCACACTATCAACCTTTCCACTTTAAAACGGTTTGATTATATAATTTGGTCATTGGCAGTGGGAACAGCACTGCTCCTTAAGTACCAGCAATGAAAATAGGAAAACGCTGTGTGGAAGGTATCCTATTATTTACAAGGAAAAGCTGCTGAACAGAAGCCAAGTGGTAGCAGAATCCAGGACACTCATGAAAACTGAATGATAAAGATTCCCCTCAAGCATCATGGTTACTGATGACAGAAGCACAGCTGCTTTCCACAAGTTAGATTATACTCACTCTCCTACAGCAGGCACACTTCATTTTTAAACACAGGAAAAAAAAAAAAAGCAGCTTGTGAGTCTATAGATACTGTAAGCTCATGTTTTTTAATGAAGCTGAAGCCAAACTCTTGTGGTTCACATGCTTGAAAGAGCTGATCTGCAACTGATCTGAAAATTACACTACAGAAACATTTGCATACCTAATTCATTACACGGTCTACATACACAGATGGCATCAAGGAGGCCCTCCTGTGTCTGAAATGCATTGCCTTGATCAGAGATCCCAAAAACTCATGAATAACCAACAAGTGTCATACCAGTAGTGACAGATTCTCAAAGAAAACCCACACAATACAATTTTAATTCTGAATACGGATGAAGTCCCTTCATACACACAAGAACTTTGAGCCCATATCAGAACATGGGGAACAGGAGTCTACGTCAAGAAACAGGCAACAGCCATTTTACACTAAAAAGTAGCAAAAGCACCTTCAGAAGCATCATATAAGCCATATAAGCTTAAGGCTACTACATATATCAACATTCACTACAGAACATACAACATTTTCACAAATATCTGTTGTGATTTTACTTTATGTTAGCTTTATGCAGGATTTGGTCCTTGTCCCCACTCTCATTTCATTACTAACAAACTTGACTCAAAATTACAGAAGTGACAGTTTCTCAAGTCAGATCGTGAACAAGGAACGAAGATTGTAAACTGGAACTCTCAAAATCCAGACCTGTACTGTACAATTCATCTTCACTTCAACCCTTGCTAAATTTTAACAGGAGACTAGACATATTAGAAGTACCACTCATCGTATTGCTGCACAATTAAAAACAATCAAAAACCACATTAAAAAGAGGAAAGTACACAAGATTACACACCCATACTACACTTATAAACCTTGGTCATTAAGGACAAGGGTTTGACACCAGCTACACTTGTAGATATCATACACTTCATCTGTAACAATACACCAGGAAGTAAGTTCAATTTCGCTCATAATGCCTTCTCTTCAAGTACTTGGCATTCTAATTTTTCCACTCAGAAAGATGGCATGCTTTTCTCTTAGCAGGCTTGCACACAACAGCTGTAAAGCTCTTTCCTTAGATCTGTGACAACCACTTATAAAGTCTAGACACTTCTGAAAAATAAGCTCTATTTTTGGTTTTATTGACCCAGCAAGAATACTAAATGTTCATAGATAATGCAAATTGTTGATGTTCCACATGTACTGAGTGTTGATAAAGGCCAAGAAATTTTTAGCAATCTTATCATTCAAGATGCTTAGTAATATGAAGTAAAAGTAGTATCACATTAAAAATTTCTTTTTATATTCATAGTAGAACTCCACAGTAATTGGAAAGACATTCAGAAAACAGTAAAACCATATTTAAAAGCTGCATGCATGCATTACAAACCATGCTAAGGCACATACACTATGATACTGCATAGTTTGTTTTTTAATGGGACAAACGAGCCGTGCACCTACCAGCCATTCTCTCGGAAGCATAGTAGTTCCCGATGACTTCATACTGGATATCAACAGTTGGCACTATGTTCGGATGAGTCACTTCCACAGTCAACAAGATGCCCATCAGCAAATTCACCACCTGAGAAAGATCACAGTTACCTGGAAGTTCTTCACACTGCAACAGCTATGATTGTTTTAAGGACACTATTAAATCTTCCATTTCAATTAGAAATAATCTCTTTGATTGGCTGGGGGGGGGAGGCAGACAACAGAACCATTTAAGATTTCAAATTTTTAAAATTTCAAGCTGATTTAGTTAAAACCCTACCAAAAAAATGCACTACAAGGATGCTAGTTTTAATGAATCGCAATTAAGTAATGCTGCAAATGAAGAGGGCAGATAGGGTTTGTAGGGATTCAAGTGCCACGAGCTGATACTGCACGATCAATATACAGCCACGTGGACTGGAAAACTGGGAACAGTTAAAAGAAGTAGGAAGGGAAAGGTACAATGATGAACAAAGAACATCTGCAAAGAGTTTCTGCTTCCTCCAACCATTTGAAAGGCGGAGTTGAATTAATGCACAACTAAGGTACTGCACCCTACTCCTTGGGGCAAGCAGTGCTAGGGGATGTGCAAACACAACACAATAAATACGGACCATGAGAGAAAACTTAGGTTACAGCTTGAATCCTCAGCTGTAGCTTGCTTCCTGTTTCTCCCCATGTTAGATTTAATAGAAGCAGTGGAGAACTGGCTCTCCCCTACCTAGATCATTTATTAAAACCTCCTCAAACTGCCTAAGCAAACACAGGTGAAATTAAAGACATTTCACACAAAGACTGAGCTCCAAAACACGTAAGCATCCAACACTGGTTATACACACACCAGTCCCCTTCCTTACCCTGCTGCTGAAGACTATTTCTGTTTCTCCATTGTGGTACATACCAGAAATGCTTTCAGTAACAGTAAGAGCTCAAAGAGTCAAAAGCTGTTGAAACCTCTGGAAAATTGCCTTCAGAGCATTTAGAGCCTATTCAGGACTTACAGGGGCATAGTTTCTGTTACTAGTATCTGGAGAGACAGGCCAAAGAAAAAGGTTTCATAATAAAAAAAAACCTTCACAATGGTATTTTCAAGCCACAGTCATTTCTCCAATCGGTATTCAGCACAGTTACCACCAGCAGCAGGATCTTTTACAATTAGCCTCCAAGGAGAAAAACAAACAAAAAAAGAAAACAACAAAAACACCAAACCACCACAAACTGGTTTGCAGTTTCTCATGATGTAAGAATATTTGCCAGACATTTCTTCTTTTACTGCCATGGTTCCATGGGTCTACGACACTAACAGTGGCAACTCCATGCACAGTAAAATAGTTTTTGAATGTTTTAAAGGAGTTTTAGCTTTTAAGACTCACAGTTTGTACTACTTTCGTTATTGTTCCCCCGCCCTTTTTAAGTTTTAGAGATATCCTAGAGATAAGTTTACTTACACTTTCTCCAAAAAGAACCCTTCATTGAAAGCTGACAGCTTTGTAGAAATAGCACCATGTCATCATGTATTAGACAAACTTGTCAGAAGTTCCAGCTACTTGTATCCTCAATTTTGTGCCGTGGAAGGCCAAATATAGCACAAAAGTAGTACAGCCAGCAGTAAATAATCACATTTAGCCACCAATATCTTCAGTCTTGAGACACACCTATTTTTCTCCTCACAAGACGCTTCCCACAGGGCAAACTGTAAAGCTGCTCACCTGCCCTTTGCTTAAATCTTATTTTGTTTCACCATTGTTCAAATGTATAGAATATGATCTCTCACCACTTGTTTCCTGCTTCTCCACTCTGGCTTTCAATGCCTTTTCAAGCTTTTTATTTCCTCCTCTTTGCAAATGAATCAGAGGTATCAACCTATACTTTGGAAAATTACTTTTGTCTCTACTTATTTTAAGAAGCTTATGTTGAGGTCCAGATATCTGGCTGTTGAAACATGAATTTCTACTTTGTAAAACACAAAAAGACTCGTTAAGTTATTGCCAATTCAATTACATAGTCACCATTTTAACTTAAATAGCGAAACAGTTCAGAAACTTTAGCTGCTAGCTCTATCTTTAAAATTGTAAGCTTTAGTGCCTTAGAATCGTGTCTCTGTCATCCTACAACTGTCACTGGTTTTTATTTTCATCCTACCCACAGTCCCAATTTAGCGTACATAATTCTTAGTAATTTCACTAGTTAATGAGCACAGTTCAGAGCATCAAAGCTTTGTTTTCTCATCCGGAAATGGTGTGCAAGGAAAAATACAAAATTAGAGTCATTTGAAATCCAGCCTACGTGAATAGTATTTTTACTGTCTCATTGATCCTAACTTGAAATAAACAAACACCTCTGCCAATTAACGCCCTGGGGTTCCAGGACGCCATTGCTGCTCTTTGTGAATCATATCACAGTGCTGAGCAATTCATCATGTACAACATATGGAGCACAATTAGGAGTTACCAACAACTCCAAATTAGCAGTGCTTTCAAGCAAGAAGCCAGAGCTTGTATTTAACTGCAACCATTCCTCTTTCACAGAAGCTTGATAACAGCAAGACCACAAGGCCTGTTTCCACTCCGCAGTCAGCACGAACAACTGCAAGAGTATGGTTTGGATTGCAAGGCATCTACAGGGTTTTTAACTGAATTTACTCACTGTGAATAAAATATACATTCACAAGCAGTCCGCACAGAGAAGAAGATGTCGTCTGAAAACACACACACCACAGATAAACCTGAGAGCAATCTAAATATTAATAAATTTAAAAAAAAAAAAAAGCAAGCCACCAGCCCTGACAAGCCAGCCCTCAATGGATGGCGCCCCATTTGGAGGCAACACATCAGAAATCCCAGCAGCCTCCTTGCTAGGCTTTTTAGTTAGGAAGTCAAACAAAAAAGAGAGTTCAAATTCTTAATTAAAAGATGGCTCTATGAAGATGAAAAAAATGAATTCAGTTTTGTAGTGAGTGCTACACTGAACTGTTGGAGAAGTGTATTTTGCTTTTAAAACCTGGATAACTGAGCTAACAGGAGGCTGGTGTAGCTTATAGCAAAATTAAAAAAAAAAATACAATAGCTGCTATTAAAGTAAATAGTCAACACTTACTACAAACAAGTAACAGAAATACTAGCTCTCCATACAATCGGAACTCAAAAGACCACAGAACTATAAAGAGCAACTAGCTTTTTAATCAGCAAGCTCTTATCTCCATGGTATATATACTAATCATCATGTATACTTGCTACTCGTGCAAGTGCTTCCTATCTCTGGAGGCCTGAACATGAAACCTGAGTTTTCCCAAGCACACTAGAAGTCCAAGTGCCTGGAAGTCTTGAATAGAAAGAAGAATTCCTACTGACATTCCTGCTTTTATGAGCAAGAACGGGAAATTACCTTGCACAACTACACTTTCTCACCTCTCACTTTTGCAATGCTTTTCTTTAAATGCAGTCTTGTAGAAGCAAGCCAAGGTGGCTTCGTTTAGTTTTTCTTGCTGGTATACTGAAAACAGGGCATTCCAGAGCTTCTGGCACTGTCAGGATCTAATAGAAACCAATTATATTTATTTTCTTTTGTAAGTTTTGTTCAGTGAACAAACGTCTCCAGAGATCATCCTGACCCTCCCCGTAACCAGTAGCAATTGCATCACTTTGATTCCATCACTGATGCTTGCTGCCAGAACGCAACAGCCACTCCCTCCAAAACAATGCTCATACTTTCAGACTGTTTATTGAACTCTGATCTGATTTTGCCAATGTGTTCACGTTTCCGGTTTCTGGAAAGCACTCTGCCTAATAAGAAAGTTTACAGGAAGAAAACTTCAAAGCCACATGTTTGCAATTACGAAACTGGGAATAGGAGGTTTCCTTTCCTTCCTACACAGGCCAGCAGCGAGCATTACAGGGTAAACCAACTATACAATTCCTGAAACTTAAGTATGAGCCCTCTAGGAACACTCTGAACTCATTTTTTCAAAAAGTTTATCTATTTACCAGAAACAATGGCAGATTAGGATGGAAACATGCTTAAAAAAAAAGCGGTTTGATCACAGAGCACAGACATTTTAGAAGGTAACGCTGTTGTTCTCTCTAGACTCACAGAAGTACACAGAAAAGACGGCGATACAGAACTTTTAAAGAGGAGGTAAGTTCATTTGATGCAAGATTTAAAAGTATACGCATAGCGAAGAACAGGAAAATGCCTAAAGAAACAGTTACATAAGAATAACGCACACATATAATAGCCAGAACTCTTATCTTACTGAAACATCTGGAGTAGATTGCTACAAGACTCCATTTTATGCTTGGTATCAAATTCCTTCAGGACTGCAGAGCATGAGAACAGTGTATTCAGTAAATAGAGGCTGACCAAGATCCTCACTAACATAAAACTATTGTGGAGCTAAGCGTTCTCCTCCACAAAGAACTCCCTCCCTCAAAAATGAGAAATGTTATTCTCTCCTGCCACCGTAATTTACAAGTCCAGATTATTAAATTGACTTAGAAACATTAATTCCAGTCTTTCAGACACTAGCTTGTGAAAAATGATATGCATATATGGTTTGCTAATTAACACCTCTGAACAAACTGACACACCACAACCCATTTAATTTATTTAGGAAAAGTTTATCAGCAGAAACATTAGTTTCATTTTCACCGTCTGAATTGTAGGCATCGTTCAAAAGGGATAAATTATAATTAAGTTTTGATTTAAAGCAACAGGCAAGAAAAGACCACTTAAGAACTGGAACCTTCTTTCAGCTCAGACAGCTAACAGGTGGCAGACAGGTGTCTGTCACCTTTCCACAGCTGGCTTCCCAGAAGAACAAGATAAAAGCTCCAAGTACTACAGGGCCTGTTCCGACAGAAAGCACAGCCATGCCCCTTCCAAGTTCCTGGGTTTCCACATGATCCTGCTAACAGGAAACGAAAGTGGGGAATGCAGCAAGGTGCGTTTGTTTCATAACAAGCACGAGTGTCTCCTGACTGTTAAGGATTTCTACCTTTCCTTGAGGTACCAGAAGCATACAGTTGATCTCCTTCCATCAGCACGGGGATTGAATTCCTAAGTTTTACAAGATTCCAGACCAAGTCAGATGTTCTATATGGCTAAGGACTAGATTCTGATATTAGGTTCGTGTAAGATAGAAGTTAATCAACACTAGGTCAGCTTTCCAGTTTTTCAAACTTGATTTTTCACTTAAAAATATTAAGATATCCCTTTCCTTGAGTTTTGTTATACTTTTCGCACCCTGCTGTGGCTTTCCTCACATTGCTTTCTCCTGCCATTTTATCACTTGCCAGAACCACTTTCTGTCACTGGAAAAACTGAGAGGGGGGCAGAAAAAAAGAGGTAAAAATTAAAAAGATAATTTTACAGTATTTGCTGAAGAGAGACCATAAGCCCTCTAAAAGGAAATCCTCACTTATTTCTCCTACTGTAACAGCAGTTTCTGTGCATGGTTCCTCCACACCAAGGCATAAGAATGCAACATTCACTAATTTTACCATCTGGGGAAGGGTAAAGGAAAATACAGGCTTCAGTTACAGTTTTGGAGGATAGAAAAACTATGATGCAACATGTTTGAATCATCCTTTAATTTTTACTGCCCATAGGGGTTACAGGAAGGAAAGATGAGGAAAGGACTTCAGTAAAGGGGAACTTGCTCGCTCCACATCTTAACTCAATGTTACCCATTTCACGTTTTTATTTCACTGTAGTTCAAAGCCATCTTTAATAGCTGAGCTCTCTCAGAGAAAAAGAGTCAGAAAACAGGAAGTGTTTTGGAAAAAACAGACCTGTTTCTATAGCTCCCCAACAGCCGTGCTACAGGACAGAGAGCTCCCCTTTGCCACAAAGCTGCTCGGGACAAAGTCGGTACCGGCCGGCTTAAGACCCTCACCTCCCTCTCAGGGGTTATATTCAGGTCAGGAAGGACGTTTCTTATCGCGTTACTGCCCACATACCCCACATTCCAGCCTCCCCGAGCACTTTATCAGCTCTCCTGCCAAGGACACCCTCAGCACTGCCTGAAACGCGCCAAGGCGCTACCCCTCCAGCCTCAGGAAGGGGACAGGAGCCAAAACCAGCAACAGGAACCGAAGCACGACGCCCCAGGGCTCTGCTTCCCTTCCCTTTCCCCAGCCACTCGTCCCGGGCCGAGCCCCCCTCCCGCCCCCCCAGGGCCCCGTCCCCTCAGGAGCCCGCCCCCAAGTGCGCATGCCCGCTGCCCCCTCCTCACACTCCCCCTCCCACACCGGACCCGAGGCGCCGCGCATGCGCACTCGCTCCGCCGCTGCCCCCCGCGCCGGGCGCAGCCTCTCACCATGTACCAGGTGCCCAGGATGATGGTGCCGGTCCGCACATGGCAGCAGCCGCAGCAGCGGGTGCTGTAGAAGCGGTCCCGGCTCCGCTTGAACGTCATGGTAGCAGCGACGCCGCCGGCCTCCCTCCCGCCTACCGGTCCCGCCGCCACCGCCGCTCGCTCTGGCCGGGCGCTTCCCCTCTGCTGGGGGCCGGAAAACCCCCGCTCCTGCGTCACCGCCGCTCCGGCCAATCACGAGTCGGCAGAGGCGGTGCGGGGGGCGGGGCCTGCGGGAGGGCATACGCGTTGTCTCGGCGACAGGAGATTGGCGGCGCTCTGAGCCAATCGGCGCGCGCAGGGTGCGACGCCCTGGCGTTCACCTGCGGAGGGGCGGGGCGGGGCTTACCTGAGGCACGGTGTGCACCGCCCTCCCCACCCCTCGTCCGCCATTTTGGGGCGGGCCGGGAGACCCCGGCCGCCATTTTGGGGCGGGACCCCCCGCCCCCTGGGCTCACCTCAGCGCCCAGGCTGCTCGCGGTACCGGGCAGGTTCCTCAGCTTCCCCTGAAATACAGACAGAATTGTAGAGAATTTAATTCGCTTGAACCTTTTTTTTTGCTATTCTTTTTTTACAGGAAATCCTCGGATTAAATTACTGATGTTTTGCATTACGTGCTAAGAGGGTGTGTGATCAGGGTGTAAACAGAAGATGCACATGTTCAAAGAAATTGTGGTTTACTTTTTTTTTTTTTTTTTTTTTTTGTGTGTGAGTTAAAAGTCCTTGTTCCTCAGTGTATAATATTAATCACAGAATCATTAAGATTGGAAAAGCCCTCTGGGATCACCTGGTCCAACCATCAGGTCCAATGCACCAATGTCATCTCCAAACCATGTCCCCAAGCACCACGTCCAACCTTCCCTTGAACACCCCCAGGGACGGTGACTCCACCACCTCCCCGTGCAACCCATTCCAATAATACTTCATTAGTCTTACTGAAAATTGCAGGTGCTACCAGATACACGTGTTAATTAGAAATAATGTGTATAAATCTGAGTGCTGCCTCCGTACGTGCAGTAAGAGGCTGCTCCAGCATTTAGGAGCAAAAGCTCCTGTTCACATGCAGAGAGGGACCCATAAACTTCCCCTGACCCAGTGACATCAGTGCGTTCTGCAGCCTTGCACTGTTGATACAGATACGCACACAGTTTATTTTAACCCTGGTGCAGCTGCGAGTATTTCCTTCTTGGCTGCATACAACTGATTCGAGACACTCATAGAACATAAATATTTGCTGTGTGTGTATATACCAAGATGTATGTTATCTGCCAGTATTAATACTGTTTTTTCACTCTGAACAATGAAAAGGTAACGAGGGTGACTGTACTCATCCTATTGATATATTCCAGACCCTACAATTAACGCATGTTATTGTTTTAGCTACTTAGTCTATTTTTAAACATGAACTGTTGCTGAGTCGTTTGAAATGATTTACTTAAGGGCTTTAAAACTGACCTTTTTATTTTAAATCCCCTGTGTTCCATAATTGGTGTTTTTCTTCCTGAGGGCATATTTCATTTTTGAATAAACATATTGTAAGTGCTGCTAAGACTGCTCTAATGGTCCTATTACAAGCTATTGTTTGTTTCTTTAGTGCTCCTAATGTTCCCTGTGCACAGATGCTTAGTAATCAACAGACTGATTTAATGTAACAAAACCGGACTAATTTTAATCAATAAACATGTACATCTGTAAATAAATATAAAAAGAATGTGCATTTTATTGGAATCAGTCATTTTCCCCACAGATGGCATGTTGGGAAGCCTAAGCCTACTATTTCTGCAGCATTCACGTCTGAACTGATTACATCGTTGCTGCGGAGCTGAGAGACTTTGCTTCCTGTCGGTCTCTGCCTGTGTGAAAGGCGAATTCACAGGACTAGAGTCACAAGAGAAAGCAGGAGTTTCTTGCTTGGGTTAGGACATTCACTTGGAAGCACCAAGATCCCATTCTGTTTAAAGAGGTATTGCGGTTTGTGAGGGCAAGTTCTTGGACAAAGATCTTCCAGATGGACACTTTGCCTTCACCAGTATCACTGGCAGCTCTGATGTCAGGCTCGGATCTTCAGGGCTATTTTCATGAGATGAAAGAAATCTTAATTAAGTGTTCATATCTTTGTCAGCCAGGCTTGGAATAAAAACTGATGCTATTCCCATGAGCTTCCCTGCTTGTTATACCCTGCAGACAACAGAGATACTGGAAAGAATAATGTGAATGTCATTTAACATCACAAAGCAGCTTTCCACAGCTGGATAGACTGATGTGGAACTATTGAGTGGGCAAAAAATATCTCTGTAATAGCTCCTCCCCTCAAAAAAAAAAAAAAAAGAAAAAAGAAAAAAAAAGATTAAAAGACTATTTTGAGAATGATAATGATTGCATTATTTTCTGTAAATGGAGGAAGAGAGGATAGGTTAATGACTTTAGTCCTACTCTCTGTGAAAGATACCGGTTCTTCCATGCCACAGGCAGCCCAGATGACCTCAGGCAAGACGCTTCCTTCTCTTTGAGCCTTAATTCTCTTCTTTCGCTAGTTCAGAAAGGATTTGTGAGGCTAAATGTATTAATAATTCTGAAGGCTCAGCTTATAGCCATGGCAGCCAGAGGAAAAACTCAGAGAGACTGAAGGAATTGGTAATAATTTTTTCTGCCTAATTAGCAAAAAGACCTTGACATTGTGAGAGCAAATTATCCACTTCCACAAGGGTAAGAGCAATAAGCATTACACGTGCTAGCTAGTCAGAAGCTGCTGCAAAAGGATTCTGATTCCTTTAGCAGCATGACACTCCTTTCTCAGCAGGAATGGAGGGAAGGAGTTTTGAGATCACAGCGTGGCTCATTAGCCAGACTAGTAAGGTGTTTCAAAATCTGTGTCTAGACAGGAGATTTTAACTTCTACATTGAGAGTGCATGGCAATGTTTTACTAAATGTAAAGTATTATTTTTGAATAATCATATTTATGTACATATATTTGGATATAATCATATTAAAAATAGTATAAAAACATGACAACAGCATAGCTAGGATCATGTAAATGAGACGCCAGGTTTCATTCTCCTTCAATCTTCTCTGTGATTCAGCTTCTTCAAAAAAGTAAATCCAACACCTGTAAGCTGCCAAAACATCACTAAGCCTGTTTTACACAGATCTTTGTGAATCTAAGGCTTCTCCCTTCTGTTCCATTCTTCAGTCTATCCCTGGCTAAAAGATGTTAGTCTAGAGTTATGTTGTAATCATTATTTTTCATCTGCATGCACTGAATGGCTGGATTATTGTCCAGTTGCTTATGAAAGATGATGTGCTATTCTGATGATGTGCTATTCTGCTTCAACATTTTCTGTTAATGTTTGTGTGAGGGAAAACCTGCAGACCATGATCTGATAATTAAGCAGCCTCTATGGGCACTGTTCATATCTCTTTATAATGAACATATTGTGCTACTTGGGGCTGGGGAAACTGAGGAACAGTGAGATGAGCTGATGCCACCAATAACACAACGGCTGGTGAAAGTGATAGGAGCATCAAGCAAATCTCTTTTCCAGTGGCTTCTTTACCAAGGAAAAACATTGCAGTGAAGGACGTCGTAAGACTTCGTTCCCCAAAGGAAGGCACTTCATTACAAGGGCAGTAACAGCCTAACTTTATTTTTTTTTTTCCATATCTTGACTCTATGCTTGTGTCTGCTACTCTACCTTATCAAAAACAAAGAAACAAAACAAACAAAGAAACAAAACAAACAAACAAAACAGGAAAGGTGCTTCTGAGACGGTTTTACTAACATAACTCACATCTTTACGTAGATGCTGCAGCATAAAACAATGGATCCCTTTCACAGAATTCAGAAAAATCGATAGAGCTAGTGCAGAAGATGTGAAAATACCTGGGCTGAGAGCATGGATTGGCTTTTTGCTTCTTTAAAAATGCTAAGAATGTATTGGAGTAAATGCAGGGCCTTAACATATCAATGGGAAAAAAATAAATAAGAAAAAACAAATTAGTCAGGAGGAAAGCTTTCCTGTTGGTGACTCACACAGTGAAATCCTAGATACCCTGAAGTCAGCATTAACAAATTTTCCCACTGTTTTTCTCCAAGATGGATTCTGCTAGAAGAATACAAGCTAATCCAAAGATTCAGTGATTGATTGTAAAAGAGGTAAGAATGTATCACAATTAGTTTTTTGGTTACTGGATTTTACTTTTGTTTACTGAATTAATCAACGTCACTTTGGGATCCCTAATGTAATGTTCCAATCATCTCTATTTTTTGTTCTGGTTGATTGCTGTTAACAATATGAATTATGTTTTACCAGCAAGAGTCAATTTAACTCAGTTCCAAACTTTTAACTTGTAACAGATGGATAAGAAAGTCAGGGTTAGAAAAGCAGCATGATGTAAAACTTTTATTAACACAGGAGTCTGTTACTGGGTTACTTGTTGTACTCTCAGGTTTTCTCAGTATCAAACACTGAAGAAAAATTCTCATATTCATTTACAGAATCAAAGTCTGCTAACCCAGAAGAGCCACAGTTCATTTACATTGTACAGCTGAGGAGCAATAAAATCGTCTAAAAATAACATACAGCATCTTCCTCAATCCAAAATGGTACTTGCAAGTTCAGATATCTCCGTAATTTCACGTATCTGAAAGTGAGTGCTGGCTTCCTCTGGAGACGGGAAATTTCCTTTACTTGCTGGCAGTGTCCCCCTTCCAGCCCTAAGCCCAGAGGTGCCTCTCCACAAATTTTGGCAGGATTTAGAGAGGAGCCTGGGAACCCGAATGCTGCCTGCTCAGGGAAGTAGGAAGAGTTACCTTCTGGTGATTTGTTATTTCTTTAAACATTGGCTTTTTGAATCAGTTTGCATTCTGGGACATGGGAAAGGAGTTCCAGAAGGAGCACAGTGGCAAGCAGATGATGCTGTCAGAAGTGCTTGATAAAGTCATTTGTCATTCGTCTCTGTAGCTTGGAGAGCTCAGAACCACTGCCAAAGGAAGACTGTACAAGTGTACAGAAATCAAAGTTTGGCATAAAATGAAGTTTACCAATTTTCTAGTAGTTTCTTAATGGGACAATAGAGGGGTCAGTTTATGTTACAGTGATGTTTTCCTGAGAAGACACGGGGAGTTTATTTCAGAGCCCAATGCACTAGTGTCCTTCAGTAAGGGAGGACGCTTCCTTCACAGATCAGAACATCTGCGGAGCAGAATGTCAGGGATGGCACACACTGGAAAGTTCGATTTGCCTTGAAAGGACCCCTGGGTCTGGGTCAGCACTATCACGGAAGAAGGACAAGATTTCCCTTATCTAACCTTTGTAGCCCATAACTTGAAAAACCCTCTCTCCTCACCAGGAGTCAGCTATTTCGGCATTATGCAGCAGGCCTTTGTTGTAAGCACAGCTTATAAAAAGCAAATAAATTATTTTCTGCCAAGCAATTAGTGTGTCTACCTGATACTCAGCTCATGCAGATGTGTCAGCTGTGCCTCTGATGTGCGGATTGGGTGGAACCTTGATAATTACAGTTAACTACAATTATCAATTACAGATAATTATAGAGCAGTAGGCCAAATTTATCTCTGTGGTTGCTCTACATAACCCTGACTTTGTAACACCATGGGTTGAGTATGAAGCAAAGCTTCAGAAATCTGCATCTGCAGCCTGCCATTGAGTAAACACAGCTTTGTAGGTCAGGAGTTCATCAGTTACGGCATCAACTAGATCCTAATGCTTGAGATTCTGTCTTGTGGACCTGGCACTTAATGCTACAGCCCTATCATCAGGGACACAGCCAACCTTCCATCTTCAAAAGGTTTCCCACAAGAAAGAGCATCATTACAAAAATAGAGCACACTGAGTTTAAGAGAAAGCTGAAACTTAAAGCAGTGAATTTCATCAGCTGCTGCTGTAACAATTAATTGCTCCTAACCAGATCACAAATACTCTCCCAGCCACACTTCACCCCGCTTCCCATGCTGTGGCTGCCCCAGAGGCTGGATTTCCAGCTGCTGGTGCAGGGAGTATTTGGCTGTTACTGCAGCATGTGCCACTCGAGCACCTGATCAATCACTCGGGGAAAAGGCAGGGGGAGCCAGCTGGATCTGGCCCACGAACTGGTGATTGGAATACACTGGGTTAATGAACAACTAAAGAAGGTACTCTAGATTTACCCCTCTAAGAGAGGT
The DNA here is from genome assembly GCF_011077185.1 of Oxyura jamaicensis. NCBI lineage: Eukaryota > Metazoa > Chordata > Aves > Anseriformes > Anatidae > Oxyura > Oxyura jamaicensis. The sequence continues at coordinate 108,352,453 of NC_048895.1, forward strand.
TACCTGTAGGATAAAAGCATCCAGCTACAGCACAACCGATGCCAGAACGTGTTAGAGGGACGTTGAATCTCCTGTCTGAGGACTTAGCCAGTCTCCTGTTAGTAAAGATCAGACAGAGCCTACAAAGATGGGAATACCGACCGCATTCATTTAACACTCCCAGTGCCAGCAGCAGCATAGCAGGCTGATGATCTGAGCAGTACGATACCACAGAAGAGAAGGTGAGAGATGTCTTAAAAGCACAGAAACCAGGCAGTAGCCTGAGCACGCAGTGATGAAAGGAAAGGGAATTTCATAAGGGACTCAAACGTCTGCTTTTCAAAGGCACTGGCCATCTGCAAAGGCCATTTGTTAAACTGAGTGATGGTTCCGCAGCCCCCGAGGACAAGGAAGTGAAAGAATGGAAGTTAACAGCTGCTGAATGCTTTGTGTTTTTTGCTTTGTTTTGTTTTCAACTCGGTCCTCTCACGGAGAAACCACTCTCAGCACACTTTCTTTGGATCTCTAGGCCATCCTTGGGAGCCCATGTAGCAGCAGTACTGGGCGATGCAGCAGAGGAAGGCTCCAGACACGTTAACCAAACGTAATACCCTTTCTGCTCCTTGCAGCAAGGGTACAGCAGATGAATTGCACAAACAGTACGTTGCCACCAGATTTATCCTCAGTACAGCTTTGCAATTATTTAGGAAAGCCTATAATCATCAATATCTAGTTGTAGAGATGTCTTTTCTTTGCTGAGCTGTTTTCTATGTTAGAATGTAGTACTAAATAATGTGCTGATGTAAACTACTGAGCCCTTCTGTATGACAGTGATGTCTTCCCATCTGTGAAACAGTGGAGCCAGAAGTAAAATAAGCATTGCCAATACCGCTGATGTCAGTAAGAGCGGTACTGATCAGTTTGACAGGAAAACTGGGTAATACAATTTGCTGCTTCTTGTCATCAGAATCACAGTCAACTCATCAGTGTTACAGGATTTGAATGTTCTTTTATTCCAGCAACAGAAGAAAGTTAAGAGTTTTTTTGTAAGCATAAACAGGATCGAGACGAAGGAAATCTCTTAAAAACCATTTACTGTATCTCCTTAGAAGCTTGAAATAAAATGTTTTTAGCAAAAAACACTTGCTCTTACTCGTATACATACAAAGTAATTAAATAAAACTGCTCATGAATGCTGTGCTTTGGGCAAAATTTTTGAATTTTTTATTACAAAATCAATGAACACTTGAAATACTGTAACATATTGAAATAAAACATGACTACGCTGGCATCAAAAAGCTTGCAAACAGATATAGAGAAAAAAACAGAAGAAATAGGAGTCTACCGATACTGTAAGTTTCTCTTTACCTCCTTCATTAATCTTTTGATTTTTTTTTGATGGCAGAGGTTATCTTCAATGCTAAACAAGGGCCTTGGGCAACATCCTGGCTCCAAGTAGGTCAATGAATGTTTTCCATTGGCCTCAGAGTTCAAACTTTACTCATTACCTACATACTCATTAACACATCTTCTAAATCCTTGAACTTGCTATACTTGTTTCTCCAGCGAGGCCACGTATTTTTCTTCTTATGCATTTGTTCCAAAACAGTTACTTTCCACATAAAAGCTATTTGGTCCATTCATACATTCATAAATTGCCTATATTTCCCCTACACCGATATACAGACATCAAGATGGGCAGATTTTAGACAGTGAGCTGCTAAGTGGCATTAGTTAAGATTATCCCTCACCTGTCTGAAACAAGCCTGTTTTGCTAAACTTCAGGGCACACTGTACAGCTAGCTGTGCCCCAAAATCACAGCAGAAAAGAGCTGTCCTTTTACTTACAATTCCAAACACATTGCTGTGATTAATTGCTCTTCTGAAGGGAACAGCTGCTCTGATATCTGCGCAAAAGATGAAGACTATGGGATAAAAAGTCTGAGCTGTGGGTAAGGCTCAAACAAGCTGGCATCAGGGTCTGGATGGCTGAGATGGCAGAAGCACAAAGCTCTCCTCTGGCTCAGTAATGCAAACGGGAGTGCTGCTGTAGCAGTTTAAAGCCAATAACATCCACGGTTACTCAGTATCCTATGTAAAATGAGCGTCATCAGCCCAATGCCTATGACGAAGCACAGTTTAACATGCAATAGCAACTGCCACCTTCTCACACAACCTCCAAAGGCACAAAGTCCAGTGCAGGTGGAGATTTGACAATCATTACCTCATCCTTTGAGGTAGCACTTCTAAGATGGGTCAGGGTGAGGCACCGTCTTGGGACAGCCTGAAGAACCCTCACTGCTCCTGCCAAAGCTGCAGCTCTGCAGAGATAAGGGGCTTCAGCTCTCAGTGGCATCACGTTGGTGCTACTTACACACCACAGAACTCGCTTGTAACACATTCCCTCCACCATGCCATAAACCCTCTGACAATAAAAAGTGCACGCTCCTCGGTAAATACTAAATGACATTTCTAAAAGTTTCATTCACAAATTCAGTTTATATTAGAATATTCAAATAACAAAATGCTAAAAACTTCCAGACATCAGATTAGAAAAATTATTTCAAAAAGTCACTTCAGTCTACTCTAAATACAAATGCAACATGCTTTGGACATAACAGGCTTTACACTTCAGCCCACCACAAAACCTGGGAAGACAAAAGGGTTTATAATGTCTTTTTAAGTAAGTTTAAAACGTCCTTGAGAAATTTTCCCTTGTGGAGCAACCTAGCCTGACATGGGGTGAAAAGCGTAAATATGTTAAAGGCAAAAGTCTGACTGTGGCAGCCAACAAGGACTTAAAAGATGGGAGCTTTGAGAATGATCTGTATGATTCTCCTTTTGTCTCTGAACAATGCTTTCTTCTGTACATTACGAGCCTGTGGATGAGCACATCTGCAAAAATGTCAGGGGAGACCAGACTAGCTGGTGGATCCTCTATGGAACTCCAGTTGCAATCATGGTTGGCCATGTCCCAGCCAGTTCTACAATGGTGTATAACATTACAAGTTGACAAACAATGTGACAGTGAAAAACTGAAAGGTCTTAATGCCACCAGTCAAAACCCATTCAACAGTTTTTAATCAAGGGCAGCAATTTGTTATTAACACCCATTCTGTTTCAACACCACCTCTGGAGCACAGTGTGCTCCTTCTCTCCTCTCTCTCACACACTCACACTCTGTTGCTCACTGTTCCTGTTCTCCTCTTCCTCTCGCTTGAAAGTCTTCTAGATCCTCTCTTTACTTTGGGCTCAGCACGGCATCACAGAAAGCAGAATTCTTGCAGCTCATCAGCATGCCTGCCCCCATTTGGTTGTCACTCCGGCAACTACACAGCTCCCTCAAGTCTCTTTCATCTTCTTCCTCTTCCTCCTCTCCTTTTTTCCGTGTACATCTGCCATACAAACAGGGGACATTGCACAAACATCCACTGCAGATCACAGCCCTGGGAACTGTTTGCTTTCCACCTGAAGCAGGCTACTTTGTGATTCTTAGATGTGCTTTACAACAGCCACCTACTTACAAGGATAATACAAAGTCTTCGGGAGAGCCCTGAATGTTTTAGTGGGCTCTGACGCATTTGCTTCTGTTTCACTTCTGTGCTGTGCAAAAATTACTCCCGCTAAATTTAATACAGTTTTGCTCATTAGCTCCAATTGGAGCAGGAAGGTATTTGTCACAGAAAAAAAAAGTATTACAGAGCCTCTGCAGGAAGTAAGATATACAGCTAAAGGAGAAACATTTAGCATATTCACTTAAAAATGCATTTATGAACACTTTTCAGGTTATGCATTATTCTGAATCCAAAATTCATGAGATGTACAAAACCCATCACTTACTGTTAGTGTGTGGATTATTGGGAACATCCAAGGATTTTCTGAAGGAAGCACAGACTGCATCACTGCTATGTTTTGTAGATATCAAGTCCCTTGGGCCTTCTTCCTCTTTTGTTTCCAAACCTTGCTGGGGCTTAATTGAAACAATATGCTTCACTAAGCATATGAGTTAAACGAAGCATATGCAAGCACAAAATATGTCAGAAAATGTAATTATTGTAGGGAATTGGAATATTTAAAGAAACTGCAGGACAAATCAGGTTTCAAATGATTAGACTATTCTGGCATGTCATCTAACTGCCTCCTGTATATTTGTTTTAGGACTGAAGTGTTGAAATTGTCTTTCATTAACATCTCTTCTCTGGTTTCTCTAGTGAATGGAACAGCAAGGGGAAAGCACTGTAACTGTATAGTGAGACCGAAGACTGAGATGTGCCCCGTGACCACTAAATGACCAGTCTATAGAAATACTAGATGTAGCACTGAGAGCGATGAACAACTTTATCTCTGTATCTGATTTCATAATTTCTTTTATTCTTTTATGTACATCTCCAGAGGATGAGCTTGCACGGCAGCAGACAGCAGCATTTGGCACTTGCATGCTAAACAAACTCCTCCTGGCTCATCATAAACATGCCAGTAGGAACAATGCTGTACTGAACAGCTTGACCAGCACCGTTAAGATTAGTCACTAAGGTACGTACAAAGCTAGAGCAACTAATTGGATGTGCAAGAGAGGGAGTGGCCTGGCAGCACTCTGGTGACTCACAGGCCATCCTAAGGATCATTGGAAGGACTGCAGGCCATGAGTTACCTATGTTTTTCCCTTAAACCGGGACATCAGGAGTTCAGGGAACAAAACTGTCTCAAGGATCAAAAGAGACCACAGTGGGTGCGAGGGAAGACAAATGATACTACATAACCATGAGTCCAGAGCAACATATTCAGTGACAAATGAATGAAAAACAATTAGGACACTATGGGGGGTCCCCTCTATGTCTCATTTCACTGAGCAGCGAGGACATTACAGCCACATAAATGGGTCCAAAATCCACTTAACATTCTGTTCTTTTGTACTTCCCATCCCAAATGAGCTGACATTTTCCACAGCCTTCCTCTGTTGCACTCTGAGACTTTTTTCTCTCAATAAGCTTTTCACTAGCATAACAATGGTCTCGTTTTATCTTCACTGCCTTTCAGGATCCACCTTTGCATATTGTTAAAAATACCTCCAGGTGACCTTTCAGCACAGATAAAACACAGCCGAGTTGTACAGTAAACTTGGAATACATTTGCCTGAGAAAGCATTTTTCTTCCATGATTAAAGCCATCTGCTCCTGTCTGCATTGCAAAATTGAAGTGTTTTGTAAATATGTTAGGGAATACCATGTTGCAAAGGCCCATCGGTCATTGTGCTTACCCTTCTCTTATGGGAGGGCAGGGAGAAAGAAGAGAAAGACGTTAAGTTGGAGGGGAAGACAGATCTGCCCTGGTCACATCATCCAAATGAAAAAGACACCCCCCTCTGCTCATGGAAAGCCAAATGCTACTCCGAGAATACAAAAGACTCACATGCATTAGTCCAGCTGCACCCCTTGCTTCTTTCACTTCATTTTTCTTCTTCTTCCGCTGCATTTTGCTTTTGAGCCCAGAAAGACAGAAATTAATGCCTTCTTTGCCTTTTGGCAAATCCTGAAAGCATCAGAGATTTTGTAAGAGGAGGCCTGGGAGAGCTGATTAACTGGCTACATATTTTTTTTCAGTAACACTGATTACCTCTAGGGGTGTGTGCTGATGGCGTACAAGCTTCCATCTCTCTCAGATAAACTACACACCTTGGCTTTAAACAGCTGTTTCCAAAGAGCTCTGCACACTCTTCCCACTGCTGCCAAAGAGGGCTGTTTCCCTGGGTTTCTAGAAAGTGGCTAGATGGGAAGCCTTGTGCTTCCATCTCTCCACTCAAGCTATGACCGTATCATTATCAACAAATCCTCTCACTGAAATAAATACATCTGAGCCCCCTGGGATGGTGTGAAGGCTGATGTTAGCAGTGGACTCTAAACCTGTTAAGACCCAGGTATTCAGGAAAGTCAACTGCAGGAGAAACAGTTCATTTTTGCAGTATTTACTGCTTAGAACAGCAGTGCCACCTGGATGATAAACTCCCAGAACCAGCCACCCCATCCCACTTGCCCTGTGAGTTCTGGTTGCCACAAAGGGATCAGGAAAATGATCCTGAAGACAGCAGGTCTCCCTCGGTCACCAATACCACCACCTCACCTTTTCTTTCTCATCTCCTGTCTGATGCTCCTCATCTCCTGTCCAGTTTCCCCACTCTTCTGTGGGAGCCTTCCAGTCAGAGTCCAGGTCAACCACTGAAGGATCATCTGTTAAAGCAAATACATGCATGAGTTACATTCAAATCCATACAACTTCCCAGATTCACACCAGTAACAGAAACAATGCAAAGAATATCTGTCATCTTTTCTGCCTGCTGATGGGATGGTTGGGTGTGCATGCATGCACATGAATCTTAACTGCATTTTTAGAAAGTAAGTACCAACTGCTAATTCACAATAAGTGATTGCATTCTTCAGGACGGGAGTCAAATTAAGGAAGGGAAGAAAAACAAAATACAGCGACAACAAAAGCCCTTTCAACCTGTGCTTCGGTAAAACAAGCTTTACCAAAATGATAGTAGCATGGCTTGTCAAACATTTTCTTTTAATTTCAGGAAGAAGGATTCAGGAATATCCAGAAATGCTGGCAGAGACTGCAGGCTCAGTGCTACATTTTATTAGCAGGACTGGTTCTCAGGCCATCTCCTCTTCCACTGGCTGCAACACACTGTCCTCAGGGCAATTACTTGTATGGAAGAGTGCTATTAGTAAAGGATTTGTGCATTTGTTAATGCTCTTGTTGGTGTTTTCTTTCCTATAAAAAACAGTACCAAGTGTATTCTTGACTTCAGCTTCCTTTTCCATTTTTTTTTTTTCTTGAATGTAAGCCAGAAAGGCACCATCATGGTAGAGGTTTCCAGAGCTCCCTGACATGCAACTCTGAGCATGCACTAAGTAGATAACACCTACCCTGCTTTGTTTCTGATCATTTCAGGGGGGGAAGGCAGAAAACTTTTGACAACCTTTTAGGTTTCTGTATCTGCAGGCATCTGTTACTTTAAAAAATTGGCCTCGAGCCTTCAGCTGCCTCTCCACAAAGCACTGGCAAACGATTCTCAGACAAGAAAGCAAAACAGAGCAGTCTAATTTCTTTGCCCAAACTGAATGAGTTGCAAAAAAGCAGATAAATCAGCCTGAGATGTTGAAAGGACCACTTGATTATTTTTTAATGGGTCGTGTCTAACAATCTTAAGTCTTATCCTAACAGGGAGAAAGACTTTGAGAACACAACATATAATAATAACTCTTAGCTGATCACGTCTCTTAAAATAAAAACAAATATAAAAAAATCCCAAGCTGGATGGAAAAACTTCTAGTTGAAGCAGGGCCAAAACCAAAAGCATGCTGGGGATGATAAAAGACAACTGTTTCCAAAATGCTGCTCTGTCCAGTTTGCTGCCAAATTTTATAAACATGATTATAAACATTGCTCAAGCTTCTCAGTTTAAAAACCATCCCCTATACACAGACAGCATTTCCCTCCTCCTTCAAAAGGGACAGGAACACGTACTTTCTAATTTATTTTCCAATAAAATACCAGTATTTTAGGCAAATGAATGCATCTAGATTAGAGAGAGACACAACATACATGAATGAGTTGTACGTGTCAAGAACACTTTGTGCAAGCTGCAGTAGGGGATACCACCACCAAAAACCTTCTGCTCCTTCTATCCAGGTTACATGAGGTTTGGGCTCAAATTCTGGAGGATTTAGCTGTAGTGGTTGAAAGCAATACCAGCGGGCACGCTCAACCCAGTATCTCCAGCCCCAAGAGCGAGTGGGGATGAGGACACAGCAAGTCCCAGTTCTGCAGACTCTGTGTTGCTCACGCTCTGCCTCTGCACTAATATACCACTTCCAAGCCATGGCAGCAAAACAACAGGCAAAATCATGCTGCTACTGCCAGAGAGGAGGCAAATTCTGGCTAACAGGGAGGTGCACGGCATTACACACAGACCAGCACAATGGCCCTGAGTCTTCAGGAATCACAGTCCCTCCCAAGCTGCTGGCAGCAGCTCTGCCAGCGATGCTCTCGTGGGTGTGCAAGTAAACTGGGCTGTAACTAGAGGAACACACATGCTGGAGGCCACAGCTGGCACTATTGCTTATTTAAGTTCTGATTTTTTGGTTTGTTTATGTTCTTATTTTTAAGCATTAAATAGTTTTAACAGCCAACTTCCTGCAATGGCCTTGTGTTCATGCTTTGCCCTCACCGTGTGGGTAGGCATGAAGCTCAGCGGTGACTCTGTCTTGTATCAGAACTGCTCTTCCCAAAGTGTTATGTCCTGGAGGTGTTTAATCTTAACTCAGAGTAAAATTAAATGCAATATAAGACTCTTTACCATTTGTTTAATTTGGTGCGAAAATAGGATTAAACATGTTTATCCCAGAGCTCTGTTTAAAAACCTCTCTTGTTCTGTAGTGTACTTCCCTTCCAGCAGTGGGGTCTGGTGAAAGGGAAGAGTCAGCAGGTTCCCTGTGCCAATGGATAGAGAGGGTAGAGTAGAGCATCCTACAGGCTGAACCTTATTATCTGGTCTGGAAAGTGAAGCTAGAAAGTACTTCTGCAAAAGTCAGTTTGTGTCACCAAGAAGAGGATTAATTTTTTTTTTTAGTCCAAAGTTGTAGCATTGGGACTATAAGCTGTCAGGATCTCTCTTGGGCATTCTCCATTCTTTTAGGGTCCGCAGAAACCTAAGGGAGAGCAGCTCTTCATCTGGCAGAGCAAAATCCTCTATGGACTGTTTATTGTCTATGGTGCTGTCTCCTGTGGCTGGTGTTGTAAAGGACAGGTGGCTGTGTAATGTGCATGGTCCTTACCCAAATCTTTGCTGAGCCCTTGCGCATGGAAACCATTCAGTGCACATGGATAGGCAATTTCCAGTTGAAAGCTTACATTTATGGTAGAAATTTTACAGGTGGAAATTATTGCTACCAGCTGGGTGTAGAGTTCCTCATTTGGCACCTTCCTCTAGTATAATTCAGAAGATGCAAAAGTATCAAGTGAATACCAGACTGAAGACTTTTAATCCAAAGAAGCTGCTTATTCGCATGAAACCAAGATATTAAAATTCAGTTTAACCCCAAGACAGGAGGAAGGAAGTCATGAGACACAGAAGCTTTCTGAAGATCCCAGGGAAAATGCGCCTCAGCAAACAAGACAAATTTGTTGGGAAAATGCTAAGTCACAGGTAAAAAGACAGCCCTCATGGTAATGAGATGGACATGCTGCATTTCTGAAGAACGATGCCAGTTCTTAGAAACTGCCCTGACAGAGCAGTAGCCTTGCAGGCTGTCACCAAAGCACAAGCCCTCTGCACTTGGTAGCAGAAACATGCAATAAAATTCACATTTTTTTTGCCTTGAAACCAGACATCAAGAGCTCTAACACAACCCCACCAGCAGCATTGTGCAACTTACACATTTTGTAACAGCATCGAGCCACAACATATGTGTGTTTTGAGAGACAACTAAGCAGAAGTACAAAATACGTCACCAAAGGGGCAGAGAGAGACTGGTGGTAGAGACAGCATTGGGAAAGACATGCAAGCAGTAAAGCCCACGAGGTAAAGTGGAGGAGGCAGGGCAGGCAAAAGAGATGTCTGGTGGAACCAGGACAACCCTGCAGAGCAAGCAGGAAAGATGCCTGGCAAAACTGGAACAACTCCTGGGCCTGGAAACTATGCCAAGAGCGCAAGAGATTTTCACCCCTTTCTCCTCTTTCACACGCACAGATGAAAAACATGCAAACACTAATGATGAGCAAGGAAAAAATGAGAAAGAAATATGTTGCCCTTTCAGCACCCCGTTCCCTCATCAAAGATCCTGTGAGCCTGGCCACCTCGACCTCTGTGACCACCAGGGACTGGAGCCATCAGTGTTAACCAGGTGGCTCCTCCAGCTCCAAGATACTGAATACCTCTAGCTAATTAAAGGTAAGATTGTTAAGGACTAATTGTTTGAGTATGTAGAGCTGATGACTACTGATAGAATGAGAATTACAGAACCACTGAGTTTGGAAGGGACCTATGGACGTTGACTAGTCCTACCCTGCTGCTCACAGCTGGGTCAGGTAGGCAGGCTGCTTGGGGCCTTATCCAGGCAGGTTCTGAATACCTCCACGGATGGAGTCTCCACAACCTCTCTGGTCAACCCATTCTGTTGCCTGATCACTCTCACAAAAAAAAAAAAAAAAAAATATGAGTGAATTAGGCCGTTGCTGTCACAGGCACCTCACAAGATGGCACCCAGCCTCCTGCTCCCCCAGCTCTGCTCGGCCCTGCCATCAAACAAAGAGACTCATTAAATGTTTTGATCTGGGTTTGATAAAATGACCCCGGCTCATATTCAGGTTATGAATGGCATTTTTTTTAGTTCACAGGCCTGCAAGAGCTAACAGGCCTTGCTTGACTGTCAAAGAGCTCATTTTGCCTGCAGCGCAGGCCTTACTGCCAACCATTACCTCATCCAAATTCAGGGAATACACGTTTGCGACACTCCCCTCCACATCAGTATCAAGGCTGATGATTCAAAGGGAAAAACCTCCTACTACTTAGGAGAAAGCTGTAAGGCAGGCAGAAAACCTCCCAGTCCTGCTTTCAATCAAAATGCATCTGCTTAGACGTTTGCAGGAGCAAGCTGCTGAATTTGCTCCTGTACAGTCTGCTCTCGGAGAGACGTGGCATCGCTCTGCTGAAAAAGGGGAGCTCTGCACAGCTCTGCAGGGCAAACCCAGGGCTCGCCAGGGGTGATGTGTGCCAAACGCAATCCAAGGACACACTGCTGAAGAGCTGCCGGTATTGCCTTCCTCCTGCCTGTGCCAGAGAGCCTGGGCTCAAGAGTTACAAAGAGCCTGGCACGCCCCAGCAGCCTCACAGGGGTCAACAAACACTGCACCAAGGGAGGAGAAAACTGTTATTTATTTGTTTGTTTGTTTGTTTGTTTGTTTTAAAGCAAATAATGTTATTTATAAAACCCTCTGATGGCCAAGCTCACATGTCTGCTGCAGGATCTCAGTTACTGCTGGGCAGAGAAGCAAGAAGACTGCAGTTTTGTCTCCTCCCTGCATTCAGCCACTTTGGGTGCTCCTTTAATTAACCTAATCAGGGCCGCAAGAGCAAGAAGGGTTTACTGCACTCAGCAGCCACCATTCCTGCAAGAGCAGGGTAAGGTCTCCCAACAACAGGGGTATAAATAGATGCCGCACTCGATCCTGACCAAAAGGTCAACAGAAAAGGGCACCTAATGCTCATGCTGTTCATGCCAAATCATTCCAGCACTCAGGACCTACCCTGGCCTTTCCAACATATAGAAAAGTTAAAAAAATAATAAATTACCAGTCATAAAAAGACTGAAATCCCAGCTGCCACTGTACACCGGTGTTTTGTCCTGTGCTTCAAGGTGCCCCATGTGGGCTCTGGGAAGGAGATCTAAGTTTTGACAAAAGCACTCTGTGCTCCAGCAGTTCCCTGGTCTCCCCAGAGACATGTCCTACACACTGCACAACACAACACCAGCAACCCCACTGGGCTGGCAGCTGCCTGGATGGAGGCTGCTCAGCTCCACCTTCCCAGCTGCACCATGGGAGAGGGAGAGACGCAATGCTTCAGTTATGAGAACCAAACCTAACTCTGAATTTGTTTTGAAAATTTAGTAATCTGAGATGATTGCTAACACGTGTTTTGGATTTTTTTTTTTTTTTTTTTTTTTGAAACGCAGAGCCCATATTGTTGCCTCTGGCTCAGGATGTCCCTGAACCACTCTCTGCTGGGTGTGGAGAGGGACACAGGGAGTGATTTCTCTATGCTTGACCTGTTCCTGAGCCTGTCTGCCAGCAGCTGCTACGTACAACTGTAGGAGAGAGGACACCAGTCTATGGAAGCCCTCAGTCTCACTGCAGCTGGTCTCGCTGCCCAGAAGCTCTAATTACACTTTGCACAGCAGTATACATGCACAAAACAAGACTCTACCTACTTCCTCCCTTTTTTTGTCTCCATCTAAGTAAAAACACAAATAAAGTGCACATTCTCATCATTTTCAATGGTGCCACACAGGGTGCCTGCAGCTCTGTCTGAGCTCAGAGCAGTTCTGGGCACCTGCCCATAACCAGACCCAACCTGAGTTTCACCCTCACCTCTGCCAGACTCATGTAAACGAGCCACTGTGGAATGTGGGCCCTGATTTTTGCATCTTACAAAACAGCCTGAAAAGGGCATCAACATTCTCTCTCAATAGAAAATGAGCAAGCAGACATACCCTGCTCCTGCCATGCATCGTCTGCTGGGAGGAAAGTCAAGCTGGTGCTCCAGCAGCATCTCGAAGGACTGTCCTCAGATGATTTACTCTTTACGTTATCTGCATGCAGGAAAAGTGCGCTTTTTAAAAAATAAAAAAATAAGAAAAAAACCCTAAAAGATAATCACATAGCTATATTTCTGTTATTGAAACCAATTAGTCATGTCTTTATCTGCATGTTATGCCACGATGCCTGGATGTTATGTAATTTAATCCATACATTAATCTATGCTGCTCATCACAGCGGATTTATTAAAGAAGGCTGGACGAGGACACTACACACAAGTTATTAAAAACAACCCGCTCAGGAGTGGCTACGCTAATACTATTCAGAGATATAAATTCCAGCAAATCTCTGTTGAGCATGTGAAAAGGGAGTTACAGTTCCAACAGCACAAAAGCCACATGAAGTGAAGCCAGCTCCAACTCCCACAGACTTTAGTGAGAAAACTTCTGCTCACTCTTAACAGTAATTCAGATAAAGCCATAAATACCAAATGAATGACTCAGAGAACGAGCACGGATAAAAGAGAGCTGGTGGAGGAAAAAAAAAAAAAAGTTTAATGTTTTTTGGATAATTATTTTCAGCAACTAAAGCAACCACTAGGATTCACACGTTTCCCTGAATGAATTCCTTTAGTCCCATTCTAACACCAGTACATAACAGACTAGCATTTTCTTAATTTCTTTCATACACAACCAATTTTTCTTTGTGATTTTTTCTTTCTTATATTCACCTAAAGAATGCCCTTGTTTATGCAGTTTTTCTCAAGTATCAGCTTGATTTCTTGCTTCATAAATGCAGATATTAGTAAATACTTGTACTTGTTACATTAGGAACTGCTTCATTCTGCTGATGCAGTGTTGGAAAATAGATGATCAAATATGACGAGTATTACATTGACTATAATGTTTGGCTTTAAAATTGAATTCCATTGTGCTGGCTTACTTCATACAAACTACGTTTTGTGCATGGATGTCCATCTCTGTGTATCTATGCTTGCACTTAGCATCTCAGAACCATTCAGAATCAGATTCTGCACTCATCAGCCACTCAGGCTTCCAGAAGAATTGGAGTTTCAGGCAGGCTGATGGCATATGAAGGAATCTTTCAGAAATAGCCATCAGAGTATACAGAGCATGTGTGTGCATCACATCACAACAGCAGCACTTGGAACTGGGCAGTGAGAGGTACCGACAGTTACAGAGAGGCAAAGGGAAAACTAAAAACAGGGCCCGAGATTAATGCGAAGCCCAGGAGACACTTCTTCCTTCTCCAAACCGTGCATGGAGAGGCTCGAGCTGAAAATCGCTTGCTGTACAGGAGAGGAAACTGCTGGCTAAGCAACCTCTCACAGGGCCCCTCTGGCCTCAGCATTTGCTCCCTCCCTCGGTTTGAAATTCTCTGAATTTGCTGGTCATCAAAACTTATTGGAAATCTTCTGAGTGAGTAAATCTAACTGAGAAGGAATTTGCTGAGGGGTGTGGGGGGGAAGTAAAGGAAAGTCTTTTATTTATTTATTTATTCCAATAAACAACGGTTTGGAAAGCATTCAGTAATACATTCTGACGTCACTCCCCAAAAGGCTGGTGCACTGGGCTGCAGATGTGAGCAAACTCTAAAAGAGAGAGTGACTAATAAAACGTGGCTGTAAGGAAGAAGACCCATATATGACCAACAAGAGTACTTTTAAGCCGAGCATCTAACAGAGCACTAGAAGAACTCTGAAGGAAACAATAAAAAAAGACCAAAGAGAGACCACTCACCTAACTCCTTTGACAGCTCTATTGATGTCCCAAAGGTCACAGGACAGGATTTTACTTCTGCAATATCCCATGTTCCTGCATTTCGAAAAGCAAACAAACAGTAACACAAAATGTGGTGTCATGTTCACAGCTGGCAAATGCAGTTTCGGCCTGACACTCCCCGTCTCTTTCCATGTTCTCACCATCCCAAGCCTGCAGCCACTTTTGTTGCTAAAGGATCAAGCAAGGAGAAATGATCTTCAGGGACAAAGAGTCCAGCCCAGTTGCTATTTACACCCTCTCATCCCTTCAAAGGGCATGTAACACCAGCACATGTCTTTGAACTTAGTCAAATTCCTCACTCTTTTGGACTGGTTTGCCCTTCATTGCACAACTGGCCGAGGTCGTTGTCATACATCAGCTTGGAGTTTGGCCTTCTGAAGGCAAGAGAGTGAAAAATGGTACCAATGACCTTCTGACATAGACCCTGTACTCTGCAAAAGAAAGGAACCAATCTAAGGGCAATCTAAGACCGCTTTCTGAACCACCAGAGTCCTGGATTACTGCTACTGAAGGTGAGCTGTCATGTGGCCTTATACACCAATCAGTCCAGTCATTAAGCTTGATCAATCAGTGAGATCTTAATGAAAACCAAATGCTTTTGGAAATTAACCAGAAAGCAGTATTAACTATTTTAACTTGTAACCCATAGTATTAACTGTTTTAACTTGACAACACCATGTGTGCAGGATGAATGCCAGCGGGCAGTACTCTCTGAGGCAACGTATGCTGCTGGACACCATAATTCATGAAACTTTCCCTCTACGATGCTCCCTCTAGGATCATAGACACTCACCTACATTGAAAAACACATCCTCTTGTGACTGGGAGGGCACAGATTCCTCTCTTGTAGCTTTTGAGGCCTTTAGCACAGTCCCACGCTCTGCCCTGGTGATGAGAGCACCTTTTCCACGGCCACCAGTGTCCTCTGCGAGTGGCCACCCCGTTCCCTTCTCATCCCAGTCAAAGGCTGGCTCAGCCACCGAGCTGCCTGGTGATGCTCTGCTGGCGTCTTCTCGGGAATAAACATTATCACAGGGTTATGAGTGTTTTTTATTACTACAGAGAGTTTATACAGGGGAAAGAAAGCCTGATCCAAACTCATCAGACATAATGTCCAGGTTCACGATGAAATTATTTACAGGTACAGCAGCAGTAAAGCCTGCCCCTGGGAAGGGAACGCTGAAGCAGCAAACACGAAGGCCATATGAGAAGGAAGGCAATGAGCCCTGCAGGAGATGACGCAGGAGTACAGAGGCCTTGGGCATCGCTCCCTGACTGCAAGGGTGGCTGAATCATAGAATCATAGAATATCCTGAGTTGGAAGGGACCCTTAAGGATCATCAAGTCCAACTCTTGACACCGCACAGGTCTACCCAAAAGTTCAGACCATGTGACTAAGTGCACAGTCCAATCTCTTCTTAAATTCAGACAGGCTCGGTGCAGTGACCACTTCCCTGGGGAGCCTGTTCCAGTGTGCAACCACCCTCTCTGTGAAGAACCCCCTCCTGACGTCCAGCCTAAATTTCCCCTGCCTCAGCTTAACCCCGTTCCCGCGGGTCCTGTCACTAGTGTTAATGGAGAAAAGGTCTCCTGCCTCTTGACAACCCCTTACGAGGAAGTTGTAGACTGCGATGAGGTCTCCCCTCAGCCTCCTCTTCTCCAGGCTGAACAGGCCCAGTGACCTCAGCCGTTCCTCGTACGTCTTCCCCTCCAGGCCTTTCACCATCTTCGTAGCCCTCCTCTGGACACTCTCCAACAGTTTCATGTCCTTTTTATACTGTGGTGCCCAGAACTGCACACAGTACTCGAGGTGAGGCCGCACCAGCGCAGAGTAGAGCGGGACAATCACCTCCCTTGACCTACTAGCGATGCCGTTCTTGATGCACCCCAGGATACGATTGGCCCTCCTGGCTGCCAGGGCACACTGCTGGCTCATATTCAACTTGCTGTCTACCACGACCCCCAGATCCCTCTCTTCTAGGCTGCTCTCCAGCGTCTCATCGCCCAGTCTGTACGTGCAGCCAGGGTTTCCCCGTCCCAGGTGCAGGACCCGGCACTTGCTCTTATTGAACTTCATGCGGTTGGTGATCGCCCAGCTCTCCAACCTGTCCAGATCCCTCTGCAAGGCCTTTACGCCCTCATTTGAGTCCACAACTCCTCCAAGTTTGGTGTCATCAGCAAACTTGCTCAAAATACCCTCTATTCCTACATCCAGATCATTTATAAAAATATTGAAAAGTACCGGCCCTAAAATGGAGCCTTGAGGGACCCCACTGGTGACCACCCACCAGCCTGACGCAGCTCCATTTACCATAACCCTTTGGGCCCTGCCCGTTAGCCAATTGCTCACCCATCGTATGATGTTTTTATTTAGCTGTATGGTGGACATTTTGTCCAGTAGGATCCTATGGGAAACCGTGTCAAAAGCCTTGCTGAAGTCCAAAAAAATCACATCAGCTGGTTTCCCTTGGTCCACCATACGGGTGATCTTATCATAAAAGGAAATCAGGTTAGTTAGGCAGGACCTACCCTTCACAAACCCATGCTGGCTGGGACCAATGACTGCTTTGTCCCCCAGGTGCGCCTCAATAAGTCCGAGAACCAACTTCTCCATGATTTTACCAGGCACTGACGTGAGACTGACAGGCCTGTAATTGCTAGGGTCTTCTTTCTGACCCTTCTTGAAAATTGGCACAACATTTGCCAGCTTCCAGTCTACTGGGACCTCTCCAAATTCCCAGGATCGTTGAAAAATAATTGATAGAGGTTCCGCGATGACATCCGCCAGCTCTTTCAGCACCCGGGGATGAATCCCATCCGGACCCATGGACTTGTAGGGATCCAGGTGGAGTAGCAAATCCCGCACACGTTCAGGGTCAGTTGGGAGTTTGTCATCCCCACCGTCCCGGTCCTCCAGCTCAGGGCACCCTGGGTCCCAAAGCCCGTCATTGGCATTGAAGACAGAGGCAAAGAAGGCGTTAAGCGTCTCTGCTTTGCCTACGTCATCGTCTGTGAGGAGACCTTCCCTATCAAGGAGCGGCCCTATGTTTTCTTTAGTTCTCCTTTTTCCATTCACATATCTAAAAAAACCCTTTTTATTTTCTCTCACAGACACAGCCAGCTTCAACTCTAGCTGTGCTTTGGCCACTCGAACTTTCTCCCTACAAACACGAACAGCATCCCTGTATTCTTTCCATGACGCCTGGCCCTCCTTCCAGTAGCGAAACACTCTCTGTTTCCGCCTAATCTCCATTAGAATGTTCCTGGTCAGCCACGCCGGCTTCCTGCCCCACCTGCCTGACTTGCGATATTTTGGAATTGCCTTATCTTGTGCTTCTAGGAGGCATCGCTTAAAGAGTGACCAGCACTGGTGGACATCGAGGCTGAAGGCCTCAAAGGTCCAGCTGGTACCCAGAACAGTAAAGGGAGAGAAAGAGGACAGCAAGATTTTCAAGGGAAAGGGAAGCAAACCTCTTGGATGTTGGTAGTCCAAGGCTGCTGCTGAGAAATCAGTGCTAGGCATACACACAGTAGAAATTATGACAATTATCTCCAACATCTTTTGTTCCAAAGGACTCCCAAAGCACTTTATGACTCCAGCCTTCAGAATAGCAAAGCCTTTTCCTGGTGCTCTGGTGGGCAGGGGACCAGTGCTGACATCAGCCCCACCTTCACACAGCTTAATGCTGCTGCTGCTTATTCCCTGCTGGGAAACAGCCGTCAGCACTCAGCAGGGTTAGGGCTTCTTCCTGGAAGTGGGAAGAGCACATTTCATTGCTCTGTAGATGTTATCACTAAGAAGGACCAGCACCATCAGCTGATTTAATCCATTGCACAACACAGGCTCCTGGGCTTCACCAGTGACTTCAACTGCAGCTTGGTCCTCTGAGCTCCCTCGCCCTGGGCCAGCAAAGCATGTACACCTGCGTGGGTTTAGGGTTAACGCACACTTCCTTCTGCACAGGCAGCCAGCACCACTGGTGACAACAGGCCAACTGACATGAACAAAGCCAAATGTGAGCCCTTACGCTTTGCTGGAGGCCATGTAGAGGCCTCAGCACTTTAAGCCCTTAGAGAATGTCATGCAGATATCTAACCCTTGGCTTCTATAATCTAGATGATAAAATGGTCCCAAAATGTCTGTGTATTTTTAGATCAAAATTTGCTGTTTACTTGCCCTGATCTTCAATTTTAGTAGGGCTTCTAAGGTACTTTAAGATAATGTCTTATTGCTGACAGTGCACAAACATCCGTATTTACCCAGCTGTGTCCCAATTCCAAATTTCTTAGCTTCTAAATTGCTCTAATATGCTTAACTTCATAGGTTTCTCCATTATACTAATGGTTTTAACAAAGATAATTAAATTATTGAGACATTTCCAAATATGTTAATTCCATGACCTGCTTTTATACAGCAGTTATAATAACATAATCAGTAGAAATGTATATAGGCATAAGTGCATGGCGGACACTTTGAAATCCCCATAGGAAGAGTGTGGTATGAGTACATAATGCTGCTCTGTTTTATCTCATTAAGATAACAGTACATTTCCCTTTTATAGCTGTTTATTCTGGGCAGGCCTGAATTAAAGAATCTGTTTGGAACTGGGCATATAATGCAGGTTTCTATACAATAATTGTTAGAAAACATCTTTTGTCAAGTAGCACAGAATGAACTAATCCCATCACACCACACCTCTAGCAGATCTCATATCTAATGGACATTTGTTTTCAAAGTTCTGTGGTTAATAATATGTGTTGTAATGAAAGCCTGGAATAAAACACAAGGCTCGCCAACCTGTCTTTTCCTAAGTAGAAGGAGAAGGCTCGGGGGAGACTTTCTTGTACTTTACAATGACCTTAAAGGAGGCTGTAGCAAGGTGGAGATCAGGCTCTTCTCGCAGGCACCCAGTGATGAGGGGAAATGGCCTCAAGTTGTGCCAGGGTGGTTTAGGTTGGATATTAGGAGAAATTTCTTTATGGAAAGTGTTGTGCAGTGTTAGAACAGGCTGCCCAGGGAAGTGGCTGAGTCACCATCCCTGGAGGTCTTCAAGAAACATGTAGATGTAGAACTTAGTAGCGTGGTTTAGTGGTGGGCTTGTCAGTGCTAACAAAGGTTGGACTAGGTGATCTTAGAGGTCTTTTCCAACCTGAATGATTCTGTTCTATGATTATAAGTAAGCAGTCTAAATGTGTGTAAATATTTTGCTGTCTAATGATGAACGGAGCAAATAGAAAGACTCTGGGAAGTTAGGAGTAAGAAGCCAGATCAGGTGTGCAAATGCTCCATAGCCTGTAAATTTACCTTTTTGTTTCAGCCTTTCCTTCCTTAAATGTCTCTTTTCTCGGCTGCTGATCTTGGTCTGCCAGACACCTACAACACAGAGCAAAGGTCACCGTGACTCATCTTAAGTTAACAAGAAACTTCCTTTACTGCCTGTGCTGCTTACGAAGTAAAGTGCTCTCTGCTCGTTTTCCATGCTGGCTGTAAAAGTGCCCCTGCAGCGGTGCTGCCTGGTTGCATGCAGCATCTCCCCTGCACAGTGCTTGCTGTCTCTGCAGAAACACGGGCCATGTTACATAAGAAATCCCCGTAGCAAACCTGTCTGTCATGTGTCCTGACTCATGTAACTGCACATATTCTTCTGTCCTTTGTGTCAGCCTGATAATGCGACACCCCTTTCCCTCGGGGGAGATGTCACAACAGAGCATCAACTGCCTCATACGTCTGACAGCACAGGGAAGTTCATGAAAAGCTTAGCCATCAAACATGGCTTCGATTTCCTGACCTTCTCTAGCCCTGAGCACACCCTCAGACCTGGTGTATGATGTGAAGACCCGCTGCCATCCAGCTGACTTCCACGTGCACTCATTCATACCAGTCAGGCCATGCTCTGCCTTCACCTCTGCTCTCCACAATCTACAACACGACAGGAGGGACTGCCAGAAACGGTTAACAAAGAAAAAAACACAGTCCCCTGATTTCACTGAGACAAACATCTTCTTTCTCTAAACATCCCTGAACACATGAAACAGTTCAGCTGGTTCATCTGTCCAAAAAACTAAACAGCCCTTTGAAGAAAGCCTCTGCTGTTTCCCATCGTTCTCCTGTGCCCTTGCAGGCACTCATTGCTCCTGACGCAAGCGCCCGCAGGGAGGACTCCAGCCCAGCAGCAGCGAGGGCTTCTGCTCTCACCAGCACACTAATCACATTATAATCTTTTAAGCCCAGAAAAGCTTAGATTTGGTTGTTTTCAGTATGGCCCCTGGTGGGGGGAGACAGACAGGCAAGAATGGAGTGTCACGTATTTTCCAGTGAAATTATAGCTGCCTGATCCATGCTAGCCTCTGCCAGGTTTCTTTACAGCTTTGCTTGTAACCAAAGATCTTGGCTGTGTTCATGGGCGTAAGGAATTGGCTGTATGTTATCCATCTGCCTTTTCCAGCCTCGTCCGCGGGCCCAGCAAAAAGCTGCCTGTAAAGAGCACAGCTCCAGCTATGGATCAGCACAGCAAAAGCCACAGGATTGGAGCAAGAGCAGAAAGACAGGATCCTGCTCCCGAGTGGACCTCTGGCCACTTCAGATATTCTTTCTCATCCATAGATTTGCCATCTCTGTGAATGCAGAAAGGACCGGAGAAGAGTGGCAGGAAAGTACACAGCCCCCATCTGTGTAATTACATGTAGAAATGAGCAGATGATAAAAGACTTTCTCAAACTGGCTATTTTTCCCAATGACACAGAGAACAAAAACAGCAGAGAAGGCCTCCCTTTTGAAATATTTCATCCCATGTTATTTTCTGGTAATATCAATCAGATAACAGAACAACCACAACTTTTCTTACCTTCGTCCTCTTGCAGCTTGTCTTTTTCCACAGAAAGCAGATCTTTCAATGCCTCCTTGTCTGAGCACTGGGCTTTCTTCTTCTTCTTAGGCTACAGCATCCAGGAGATGCACAGCAGAAAGATCAAACAGGTATTTGTTACATTTCATCTTGAACAAAGGAGTCAGGGCAATAGTTTTAAAATGCAGACCACACAGTGCTACTCCGAGAGAGAGCGCGAGGTTGCTGGATTCTCTAAGGAGGTACGAGAGTGCCTACTCCAAACTCATTAATGAAACAACTTTTGTCCTACAAAGTCAGACTTACCTGCCAGGTTAGAAAGCCCACATTGTACTTCAGCCACCTGCTCTACAGTAACATAGTAATATTTATCGTTCTGAAGACTATAAAGGAAGGAAATGTACAATTATTTCCCCTCCTTTCCAATCAGCAACTCTGAAATCAACAGTTAGGCCCCTGCTTATGATTAACAGAAAAAAAAAAAGACATACAATACTTTTAACAAAGGTATCTGTAGTTTACACTGATCTAGAAGGACACAGCAGTGGCTCAGGCCAGTTTCATACGGCTTGATGAAACAGCAGAGTTACCTTTAAATCTTCAAATGTGAATGTTTTAGATGTAATACACTGGTTCTTGACTTTTGTAAGGGGGGATACTCCCTGCCATCACCATGCCTCACGCCCAGGCTGAGGGCTGCTCCTTGCTAAGGCAGAGTGGCTGTAAAGCACGAATACTTTCTTCCCTACCAGTACAAGTGCCCAGGTAAGACCTTTGCCCAGACACAAGGAAATGTCCCGTATCGGAGCTGGAGCTGAAATACAGGAGATTCTAGCTCCTGGCTTGGGGTGCAAACCAAGAGATCATCCCACTTGTGGTCGTAGTAACAAGTACCACAGCGTGACCATGCCAGAGTGTTACTCGGTGTTATCTTCCTCACTCACCTCTTAACTTCTCCATCAACAGGAACAATAAATTGTCCTTAAAATATAAAATAAGCAACATTCTTAAAACAAGTTTCTCTTGAAAGATGTTACATAAACTCTAAAGCTATTACTGGTACCTTGAGAAGCTTTTTCTCTCTGATATTGGCTGATGTTACAAGCTGCCCGTTCACTGGAACCTAGAAGACAGACAGCAAAAAAAGCATTATGGAATATGTATGTGCATGTGTATGTAATAAATATGTATGTGCATAAAATTATGTTAATACGCATGATATGCTGAAAGACATAGCTAAATAACAGCCAGTACAAATCTGGACTAGAATTTATGGCCTTGTTCCAACTTGAGTTAATTTATTCCGAATTAATTAGTGTTAGCTAAGTCTTTATGAATGTAAATCCAGGAACACCAGGTAGATTTATTCCAAAGCAGACATATTTGTGGTTTATCCTAAGATTTGTCTAGGATCAAAGCTGTTTTTCAGATAGGGTAAGCCTGCCTTAAAAAAGCAGCACAGACAGAAGAAGGCTTATTTTGATTCTTTTTAATTAACAGGAGCTCACTGCACAGCACCCCCCTCCCTGGCCCAGGTTGCCCTGGTCAGAAAGCATTACTCAGGAGAGGTGTGCTCCCAAGTATCAGGGAAATTTGTTTCCTCTTCAGAGAGCCGGTGCCAGCTGGCAGATGGAGCCGCAGAGGAGCGGTACGCGCACTGCGCTGTCGCGGATGTGATTGCAGGACCAAAGAATGATGCTTGCAGTTCATGAAAGAGAGGGAAACCAGCACACTCTGCAGAACACTGCATGGCGAGCGAGGAAAGCTAAAATTTGTTCCTAAGAAAAAATAAAGGCTCACTGGGTGGCCGTGTCCCTTCGGGCTACGGGGACACAACCCCAGATGTGACAGGCAAAGACTCGGAGCCACCTTGCGACGGATGAGATTACAGCTCCTGCATGGCCACGGGGACGTACAGAAACTCCTTCCACTGAGCAACAAGTTTTCATAGGCTCTCTGAAACGTCATTAGGACTTAAAGCTAATTATTCTGAGAGATGAACCAGTATCATTTCTTCTCTGCCGAATTCATGAATAATCTCCCCCAAATTCTGTACTTTACAACATCCCACTCTCTGAACACACAGGCATATTTCTGGGTTTTCTGGGAAAATATTACAGGAGCCAAAATACCTGCCCCATTACCTCACCAATTCCACCAGCTTTCAAATTATAAGCTTAAAGCAAGTGGTGCACATCTCTTTTGTCTCCCTGAGCTATCATTTGGTAGGTTTATTGTTATATTCTTCTGAACAGTCACTAGCGAAATAATGACCTCTGTGTTAAAACCCTGCTCTGTTTCATAATAGTTAGCAAGGCCATCCTTATTTTTTTTTCCCATGAGCAGACATCTCCCTTCTGAGACCCTCATATTCATCTACTAGAGGTGTTCCACAAACCCTACCACAACATGGACCACCTTCCATATCCTGCTCCACTCAAGGAAAAAATCCCACTCTGCCTGCAGCAGGGAGGGAATCAGGTTCTCACGCAGGATGAGGAACATAAAATGTATATTCTGGAGAATTTTGGTGAAAAAATGGATTTAAATATGGAAGATCTTGATCTTATACTACTCATTCTTTTTGAGCATATGCATCTGTCCAGTGAAATGTTTGAAAATACACATAGATCATGTCTTTATGAACAAGTCATGTGCAATATATTTTTTCAGGGGGGTGGGGGAGTCTCTGATGTGAAAACCTACTGTATGACACAGAACTAGAGGGAAGCTGAGTTTTATAGGATGAGTACAGAAACAAACAACTGAGGGAAGCTACAGAACATGTAAATACAATATTCCTTTCCAATTTCATAGAATCATATAATCACAGAATGCTTGACCATCCAGTTCCACCCCCCCTGCCATGGGCAGGAACACCTCCCACCAGCCCAGGTTGCCCAAAGCCCCATCCAGCCTGGCCTTGAACACCTGCAGGGATGGGGCATCCACAGCTTCTCTGGGCAGCCTGTGCCAGTGCCTCACCACCCTCACAGCAAAGATTTTCTTCCTTTTATCTAATCTAGACCTACTCTCTTTCAGTTTAAAGCCATTATTCCCTGTCCTATCACTGCACCCCCTGACAGAGTCCCTCCCCAGCTTTCCTGTAGCCCCCTTTAGGCACTGGAAGGCCACTGTAAGGTGTCCCCAGAGCCTTCTGTTCTCCAGGCTGAACAACCCCAACTCCCTCAGCCTGTCTTTGAAGGAGATGATATTATTTATCAGGTGCTCCAGCCCTCTGATCATCTTTGTGGCCTCCTCTGGACTCACTTTAGAAGGTCCATGTCCTTCTTGCGCTGGGGCCCCCAAAGCTGAACGCAGGGCTCCAGGTATCTTAACAAACCCTGGTAATTTCCCAGCACTCCTAACAAAATATTCACTGTTTTGTAAAGGCTTTGCCAAAGAACCTCCCAAATAAAGCTGTTTTCAGCAACACTGCCACCATCAAAAACAGAAATTGCAGTACCAACTTAGGAGACAAGAAGAAGGAGGCTTTTTTGCCACTTTTCAGACAAACACAGATGATGGGAGACATCCCACCTCCTCTTAACCCCTCTTTACATCAAGATATTTCTGCAAGCTTGAGAGAGTACACACAGAGAGACGAGGAGGTGTCAAGATGAAGGAAATGCACCGTCTCCCTCCCCCAGACTGCCATAAGCCAGCACAGCCCGAGGCTGTACAGAGCCCTGGCACAGGCACGGAAAACTCCAGAGGGAAAATTTTGAGTGCAAGAGAGAATTAGGGAAGATGCAACCTCTACTTGCTCTGACAGCATAGTCTCGGCTAGGGCAGGATCACGTTCCTGGCTCTTTTCTCCACATAAATGAGAGCAAGCAACAAGCTGGAAAAAATACAGGACTTTCTTTTAATGTTTTGCCAGCCTGACTGCTGTATGCTTTTAGCAGAAGAGCACAACATTTCCTACTTAAATGATATTTCATCTGCTAGCCAAGGATCCCTCTTCCTCTCCATCCATGTCTAAGAGGTTAAAAATACGCTGCTGACAGGCATTTACTGCATCCCAGGGGTCTTCACACGGACCGGCTCTTCAGCCCCAAATACCCACGTAGGGCTCCAGAACCTAATTACATCCTTCCTCACAGGCTGCTGAGTGCAAGGACAACACCAAATCTGACGACTGACCAAAGATCCCAAATAGCCCACCACTGAGGTGATGGTCTTCTCCCAGACTTGTGATGTCTGCTGCTCCTCCACCGTCCTTCGGCAGTAACAGCACCTCCCTTCCTTTTATCACCAGGGACTTCTACCGGGTTCAGCTTGCTTTCAGTGTGGAAAGGTACTATTCCAGCCTGACCTTTGTATTAAATCCCGTCTTTATCCAGCCCCTTTTCTTGCTGTAAGCTGGCTGTAGGGCTGAGGAGCCCCACCCTACCCTATTCTTCCCTTTGGAAGCCCTGAGGGTACTGAATTAGTCACGCCTCTTTATCACGGGCATTTGGCCATTCTGAAAAGAAAAAAAAAAAAAGGAATTTTCATTATTTATTTCACTTAACTTAATGGACTCATTAAGGAGAAATGAAATTTCTCGGGGTAACTTTTCCTTTAAGAAAAATGAAGTTTAGTACAGGGCAAACACATCTATGCCTGCTGAATTTAGTGACCGTATAAAGTCACCAGTGCAAACCCAAATACATTAAATATATGCAGACGTTTAGTGGTATCAGACTTAGCATATTAATTTGTGCTCGCATTCTGCGCAACAATAGAAAGATTATTTTTAGTTCATGGCCATTTGGTTTGTGACCCAGTGGAACAGGATTTCCCCCACACACACCCTGCCTTTCTTTCCTTTTCACATAACCTAAGGTTGCATTTCTGATGCCTGCGCTGAAACCTTTACGCTTTTGTGTTTATTTGATGCTCTTCATGTAGTTCAACATAAAGTCACAAAGAAAGAAGGCACAGACATGGGTTCAAATGTTAAAAAATATCAGCTTTAGTCTTATATATGAAAGAAGACGTGTTCTTATATATGAAAGAAGACGTGTTCAAAGCCATAAAACCATACCCCTATACGCTTACCTTTACACATTTCAATTGTTTCATTAGAGCAATCCTTTTTTACAAAGCCAAGCACCTTTTTATAAGCATCTTATCAAATCAGGAAGTCTGCTTTCAACTCTCAGTGCCATCAGCTGGCCACAGGTTTAATTAAAAATGGCATGAATGTTATCCGCCGCTTCATGCACTTCGTCCGTCCCACGCGGGGAAGTGCTGAACATTGCCTGCCCCAGGAAGGCATGCAGAGGCTTCCCCAGCAGAGGGATACCAGCACAAAATAAACTCAGCGTAGGAAACCCAAGGGGAGCTATTATATGCTTCACACACTGGGAATCGGGGAATTCATTTAAGAACATGAATAAAGATTCAGAAATTTGTTGTAGGCTACCACTTTCCAAACACTTGAATTAAGTGGGTTGGACACTGGGAATAAAAGAAAGCAAAATTACCCCATGCTGGCAAGGGAGTCTGTGAACAGAAAAACGTTTCCAGATTTAAGAAATAATTCAATTAAATTGTTTCCTAGTGCTCGTTCCCAGTGCAAAAGCTATGCTATTTTTTCTCACCTTATGTTAAGGAAAAGATAAATGTTGGGGCTGTAGGCCAGCAAAAGCAACACCAACAAGCACTGAATTAAAAAGAAAAGAAAAAAAAAAAAAAGAAAAAAAAAAAGAGCAAACAGAAAAGCACTTTCTGAAGAACCTCCCTGAAGCATGCTGTTGCTGCCGAACGAGATACCACTGTGCTCTTCAGCTTTCTCAGTATACCTTCAACGGGATGAAAACCGAGTAGGTCAGCTTCATTTCCCTCAGCATCCTCCGGGAGATGTGGCGTTGCTGCTGACACCAGGCACTCTGGTCAGGATGTCTACCACACCACTTGATGTCCAGCATTTGCCCTGGGTGCTCCTCTCCTGTGCACAGAAGCACAGGCTCCACCATGGGGTCAGCAAACAGGAGCTGTGCTGCAGCCAGCCGGCAGCTTGCATTGCTCCATCAGCAGACAATGAGCAATCCGCATGACAAATGCGTTGGGAAATAAGCAGCCCTGAGTTTCATTAACTCCGAATCAGATTTTCATAAATGGAAGCAGACATCCTGGCCGGTCTGGCTTTGCCACGTGGTCCTGTCCCAGTGACAGACTGCAGTGTGGGAGACATTTCCCAAATCAGTGGGAACTGGGTGAAGGAGAAACTGCATTTCTGAGAAGAGAAAGGATGGGGTTTAGGGCAAAGCAAGAGTCCACCAGAGAAACAGGAAGGTACCCGCATCAAAGAAAATTACTCAGTTGCCCTTAATAGCTAGAGAAAGGGCAACCCAGTGGCAATTTCCACTAAGGTGACAATGGGAAGCCACAGAAACATATTGTGTTCATTAGCAAAGGAAACAGAGAGGCTCTTCACGCATGACAGAGCACAAAGACACTTCTTTGGGCTGGGCCGTCGCAGCACTACACGCGCATATCTACAAATCTGAAAAGTGGGCTGGAGCCTGCTCTGTGAGCTGTAGCACAAATATAAATCATCTTAGTATTAATGTGCATTAATACAAAGTTTTCCATAACAAAATCACTTCAGACACGTGCTCCCAGTAGGAAAGAAAATTGTCTGTTGGAAGGGAAAGTTACATGGGAAATGCACACAGTGAATACACTGAATTACATGGGAAATAGGCGCTGGGAATGGTGAATTTTTTCACTTCTGTCAGGGAGAAGAGGTGGTGCTCCCATCACACGTGTGCTCCAAGAACCTCAGGGAAATGAACTGGGCCATCAGCATGGAAAATCTGTTCCTCTGCACATGTTCCCAGGGATGAAGTTGCCTGTAGGAACCCCCTGAGGAATAACAGGTAATAAAAGCAGACTGAAGACAGAGGGAGCCAGAACTGGGGTTGTCTCCTTTCACATCCAAAGGCAAATGAAAGAGAAAAATCAGAGAAGCCCAGAGACAATGAGGTGTACGGTAGGTATCGTCCTGCTGGCCAGCCTTCCCAGGGCACAGAAGAGGCCACAGGCAGCAGCCCTGAACCCGGGGAGCTGACACGTACCTGCCTCAGCTTGGCTGCTCTCAGCATCTGGGGATGAAGAAATCAGTTTCCTGAGATTAGCAATTCTAATTAACTAGAGCAACATCACAACAAGGGATCAGGACTCCGGTTTGAGGTGGCAGTTACCAAACTCCAGCACCTTCCAAAACCAATTTTCTTACAGGACAGATATGTGAAAATAATCAAGCAGTGGTGTTTCATTGGCACAAAGAGTACCGTCCAATATGAAAGGCAGGAGAAAAGGTCTGTTTGCACACCTCTGGAGCTGAGGGGACTGATTTTTATATCTGCTGCTGCCAAGCTACCCCTCTGAGAGACAAAAAGGATCTCCAATTTACAAAGGAAACTCAGGAAAAGCAGAAAGCTTTCTTTGGGGATGTATCTGCTAATACACATTTTTACACATCGCCTAAAGAAGATATCGCTACATCTGTGCAAAAAGCTCTTCTTTTGAACCGTCCGATGTGAAGAACAACCCCCAAAACTTTGAATAAACACAACCCCAAAAACCCAATGGCAATTCAGTTCAAACAGATGTCTTCTGTCAAACCTTGTCAACAATTTCCTAAATGACTCTTTGTTAGGGAAAAGAGTGTGCTGAAAGGGACTACAGCCTCTAGCATCATTTCTAGAGACTTTTTTGTGTCTGTATACTGGTATGAGTGATGCATAATAGATTGTATTCAAAATCTGCTTGTATGACTGCGCTGAGGCCACACATACGTTTGAACAAACTTTGTTCACCATACTTATTCCACATGGGCTGTGAAAGAAATCCAGACTGTGTCTTGAAGCACGCAGCTTGCTCTGAGACCTGTGATTGTTCCATCGTGTTGCTCTGCTATACACAGCGCGATGAAACAAAGCTGCCTTCTACCAGCACTGATGCTGGGAGAGGCTGGTGCAGCCCTGTACAGTGCCAGCATTTTTGCTTTTGTGATTGTGACCTGGGAAGGGTTCAGAGGTGGCTGTGAGGCTGGGCTGGGAAGGAGCTCTGCAGAGAGCAGGGCTGCAGCCTCCAGCAGAGGCACCCTGGGCCAGTGTTTGTTGCCCATTGCCACGGGGACATCCTCTGCCTGCAGAAGACAGGAGATGAGCCCAACATCAACATTGGAGGGACCTGAAGCCCTGTAAGAGCAGATGCCCCGCAGAGGCAGTCTCTCAGCCCACCCATGGGGCAGCGGCTGGGAATCACTGGCAAAAACGCATTCCCAAACTGAAAAAATAATTAACCACCTAGTTTCTTTTAATTAAGATCTTGACTTATCCACCACTCCAGGATATGCAGATGTTTGGCTGCTGGGATGTATCAACACACCTGAGCACTGGAGGCGATTTGTCTCTTGGCTTCGTACCTCAGCAGCGAGGGGCTCCCACCCTGCAGTACCTGCACACCCCGGGTTTTGGTATTGGCCACATCTCTGAATGGAATACTTTGCTATTAATACCCTTTCTGATGCTGTATCAGTAGAGATTTTCAGATGCAAATCTTGGCATCTTAAAGGTGTTGTGCTCTTCTGGCATTCTTGCATGAGCTAAGTGCCAAAGCAGCATGCAGTGTTTTACACTTACATAAGGAGATAAAGTTTTTGCCTGGAGGATATGATGTTCCAAAGACAGAGATAACGTGATGGGAAATGACAAGGAGCAGTGAAGATGAGGGGTGAGGAAAAGGAAACAGTAAAAAGTAGAGAAGAGAAAGAAAGGACGGGGTACTGTCATGGGAGGACAAGCCTGCCGTTTTCATTTCAGCATGGGAGATGTTTTACCCAGGTTATCTTTCTTTAGGAACTTATTTTCCTTAATCATACCTCCTTAGGACCATATTTTGCTACCTCTGCACTTACATCACTTCTGGTAGGTCTCATACAAGGATGGTCATACTCAGTGGAGATGCGACTTGCTAAAGCCTGGCCCCTGAAGAGCAGGAATCAGATGCAAAAGTTGAGGTTAACAATAAAAATTGCAGTGACTGTAAACAAATTTATCCCCTTGGTTTGTCTCTTCCTCCTCTGCTTTGTTTTCTGCTACTCAGGCCTGCAAGGTGCAGCATTTCTGACCAGAAAATACCTATTGGAACCAATGTCTTCTGCTTGAACTATCGATCCTGCCACTGTTGCAGCACCAGCCCTGCCTGACACTAACGTGGGTGCCCACACCTACTGTCCCCCCTACTGCCCCCGATAATGGCTGGCTCTGCAAAATGTTAACTTGTTCTCCAGCCAATTTATGTAGTATAAATGATTATAAAACCATAATTAAATTGTTTCTCAAATCTCTCTTCATCCCTTGACACAAGTAGGTCTATGAGGACTGCTGTTTCATTTAATTGCTCTGCACTAATTCAAGGATATATATGCTGTCAGCCCGAGGTTCTGCTCACAGAGATGACAGACCAAAAAAATAAAAATAAATAAATAAATAAAAATCCATGGCAAAGTAATAAACCCCTCAAAACGAGTGTTATAGAAGCCTGACACATTTGAAGTCACGAAGAACAAAACCACTTATTTTATAGCCCACCTAAAAAAAAAAAAAAAAGCCTTGCAAATTCATTTTGTTTTGCCTATCTCATAAGAAAAAGATAGAAGATATAGTAACAGGTACAAGTGTTAGAAATGCTTGATGTATTCATTTTAAATAGACTTACTTCTGTTCAGTGTGTTCTCCTGAGAGCTTACTTTGCTTTCCGTACCACAATATCCCAGTGTGTGATTATTTTTTTTTTTTGTATTTTTTTGCTGAGATTTTCTGCTGCAGACAGCTTGCAGCAAGTCAAAGAGACACAGCCAACCGTGACAATGTCATACGGAAACTTCATCACAGCACATCACATCAAACCTTCAACGTACACTCAGCAAGGTGGCCGCAGCCATCAATGGCCAGCGGTCAGTAATGCACCTTGCAGCTCCTACCAGGTACCAATGCAGTTGTAATGAAGCTTTGACTGAGAATAAAGGCAAATAATTAGTATTCTTTATTAACAGCAGGGCAGAGGGGCTCTGCCCAGGTCCTCCGTCGTGCTATGGTGGGCATTAACCGGAGTTTTCTTAATTCTTTGCAGGAGGGATGAAGCCCGTGTGGAGCTGTACAGGCAGGCAGCACCCCGGGGTGCTGCACCTGGAGCTGAGGGGGAGCTCGCTGGGGAGCTCGGTGCCCCCCAGGGGGGCTTCTCCTGCCCCGGGGGGCTTCTCTTTCCCCAGGGGGGCTTCTCCTGCCCTGGGGGGCTCGCTGAGTGACCCCCAGCCCCCCAAAGGGATGAGCCGGGAGAGAAGATGCTGGAGAGGTGTCCCGCCGGGCAGCACGCTTCATGCCCCCTCCACCTCCCTTACCTGCGCCGAGCGCCTCGCTTCCTCCCGCTGCTGCCTGGGCTCTTCCTCCTCCTCTTCCTCTTCCTCCTCCTCCTCCTCGGTGGCTGGGCCTCGGCGCAGCCCCCTGCGGACCAGCAGCGCCGCCGCCGCCGCTGCCCCCACGGCCAGCAGCGGCCAGAGCAGGGCGGGCATGGGGCCCCGGCTCTCCGCCGGCCCCGGCTCCTCCGCGCCCAGCGCCGGCCCCAGCATGGCTCCCGGCACGGCTCCCCGCCGGGCAGCCGGAGCCCAGCTCGCTGAGGGGGAGCCGGGCTGCGGCCCCTGGCCGCGGTGGAGGGCCTGGAAGCCGGGGAGAGTGTGTTGGAGGGGTTGTGGTGGTGGTGGTGGGTGGGGGAAGGAGGTCGCTGCGCGGAATTAATCTCTTCTGAGGTAAATAAATGGCAGGCGACGGTGCCGGCAGATGTGTCTCTTGGTCTCGTTATCAAGCAGCGTCCCCGTGATGGTTACAAGAGATGATGAGCTCTCATCTAGCAGCGATCCTCAGAGAAATAAACGTTTATTACAGCTACGCAGAGTGCCTCAAACCGCACACCTCTCTGCTTTGCTCCAAGGAAAATTTCTCCACACGCCTGATGCCTAAATGCGGGCAATGGTCTCAGAAAGTCGTGTTTTTCAAGGTGGCAGAGCTTCTTTTAAAGTGATAAGTTGTATTCTGTCTTGGCCAACCTAAAGGGACAGCTCCCGAGGGCTAAGAAGTGAACAGCACCAGGGGAATGCCATGAGCCCCTATCTCGAAGCATGTCTCTGAGCCCGGCCTACACTACAGTATGAGGACAGTAGTTAAATCTTATTTACCTAGAGCAGCATAAAAAGCAGAATCCATAGCATCCAGCACAGAGGAGCAGTTGATAAAGGAATGGCTTTTATCTGTCATAGCTTTATTTCACTTTTTTTTTTTTTTGTTTGTTTGTTTTTTCACAGATTTCTGTCACCTGAGCGCTGCTCCATGTGCTCAGACTCAGATCCTGGCAAACACTCAGCCCGACGCGTACCAGTGCAAGGGAGCAAGAGGGGAAGGCTCATTAGTGATCCTTCCATTGAATTATTGATGCTTCAGGAAATAAAGTCTAAATATTTGCATGTCCTGGGTCTAATTCTTGTTGGTTCTGGGCAGGTTTAGGTTTTAAAAGTGCATCATACAATGCTTCGAGTTGGAAGGGACCTTAAAGATCTTCTGTTCCAACTCCCCTGCCATGGGCAGGGACACTTCCCACTGTAAGGTGGAGAATGCTTTACGGTAAGAGGGAGGCTTTGGAAAGGAAGGAGAAATACTAAATACATAGGAAAGAACCGCAGGGGTATGGTGGTACTTGGAGCACTACTGTTGGATTGGAAGGCCCCGTTTAAACACGGATCCCCCAGATTATCTGTCCTCTGTCTGCCTCTCTCGTCCTGCTGATCTCAAGTCTGGTGTTCAGCACTGACTGATCTTGAAATCTGAAGCCTCCAAAATGTCAGTTTTTCTATTTCTAGCCCCAATACTGATTTCTTACAGGAATATATCTGTCTTGTACCTGTCTGGAGCCATAAAATGATGGCAGAGCAGTCCTGTGCAAAGCTGCCCGAGATGAGGGCTTCCTCTGAAGTGAAAAGCTGGGAATTAAATGATTACTTTTATGACATTTTATTCTGATATTTATTTCTTAACTTTTCCCTGTCTTGATCTTTCTGTTCCTAAAATGAATCTGTATCTCTTCAGATCTGAACCATTACAAAGCATATAATCTATAGTTCAGATCATAAATAAATATCATTACTTTCAGTGCATGTAAAGTAATTATTTTTTCTTTTTGGCAGGGAAACGTAAGCTGAAAGACCATTTCAGGACTCAGCATTGCTTAATTGACTGTGAGATTACTGCCTTGCACTGTTTATTTTTTTTTTTTTCCCAAAAATAAACAAAATAAAGACAATTACTGTGACTGGCCTGCAATTGCATTTATCCTCAAAGAAAACCATCACCATATTAGATCTTTTTCAAATATTAATATGGGCTTATTTGACAGCATCTCCCTTACAGCATTGGTCTATGAAAATAGCACAAATTATCATGATGCCACATTATATGGAAAGCCTGAAATTTTATTGCAAGCCTGAGAAAATATATTTTTATTTAGGCATGACAGAAACTAATGGTAAAAGTCTGATGGGAAGTTGTTCTCCTGTCAGGTTCAGAAAGGCAGCCCAATAATCAGGAGCTGGAACCACCTATTTGTCACAAATCAAACAGCACTTCCGTACACCGGTAACATAGATGCACTCCTCAGTGCCTGACGGACCACATTTGAATCTGCCTGGTTGTGCATGGGGAGTTAGTCTTTTGAGGTGTTGAAATGATGAAGGCAGGCTTTGGGATTTTTTCTGGGTCTATCTAGTCTTATGGTGGTTAAATGTTTGATGAAAGCAGTTTGATTTTGATAAAAGAAATTGCACTAAAAAAAAAAAAGAAGCAAAAATGTTGTTTCGAGCAAGAGTTTTCATTCTACAACTAAAGCAGTTTTCTAGCTGAAATTAAAGCATATACTCTTACTTCTATTTTTAATTTTTATTGAATATTGAAAAAAATGAAAAAATATGAAAAAACTGAAAAATATTTTAATAACATTTCACAGAAATTGTAAGATGTTGGTTTTAGTGTATTTGCAATAGTCTTAAGGATTGTAGCTGAGAGAAGTGTCCTGAGCATCTGCAGCCTTGCTCATGTTTAATCAACAGCACCAGATGAGATGGAAAAATGAGTGATTTCAAACAAGGCAGAGATGTACAGAGGAAGCTTTTAAACTGACTCAGCAAAAACACCTTCTGAGGGGCAGCAAGAAGACCTCTTTGCAGTACTTAATACATTTTTATCAGCTTCCCTGAGCTGAGAGTTTAGAAAACTGCAGCTGTGGCAAGACAGGCAATTTTATTTGTAACAGCTGCTCTGAAGGCCTTG
Organism: Oxyura jamaicensis; assembly: GCF_011077185.1. Classification (NCBI taxonomy): domain Eukaryota; kingdom Metazoa; phylum Chordata; class Aves; order Anseriformes; family Anatidae; genus Oxyura; species Oxyura jamaicensis. Next base: position 108,386,770 of record NC_048895.1, read on the forward strand.
AGTAAAGGGAGAGAATGAGTTTTTCCCTCATTGTTAGAAAGCCCCAGCAGTGGCTGGGTTGTTCAGAACAGACTGTTCTCATAAAGTTGTCCTCCACATCCTCCCTGCTCTGAGACTGGGGGAATGTCGAGTAACTTCACGGACAACAGCGGGTTTGGCACCAATGTTGAGCAATGTGGAGCAGCTCTCCTTTCCATAGCTGTTTCAGAGCTCCATGCCAGGAGGTTTTCCTGGGGCACGTTGTGATGTGGCCGAGATCAAAGCTCAGGTCTGCGTTTCAGGCATTTTGGGGTAATGTAGTGCAGAGCAAGGATGTGTCTCTGGGCAGCAAGTCATGCAGCAGGGGCCCGATCTGTGCTGTCACCCTGATCTTCTGTAATGAAGCTCATTTACAGGCTGAGATGATTTTGCACCCTGTGGCTTATTTATAGGCTCGAAGGGGCTCCAGATTGTAAGGTTCACCTGCCAACGTGCAGGAGAAAAATTCATAACATTTTTGTGTTTTCCAGCAGAATCACCAACTTTTCCCCGTTTTTTCACCTCTCTGAAGGCATGGTACACTAGAAGCTTTCTGTGGACACGTGTGAAGCTGAAGAACCACCAAGCTTGCTGAGCTTCTAGGTGAGGAAACTGAGGCACGTGCTGGCTGCACATGACCAAAGTGTTCCCCACCAGCTGCTCCCTTTGGCGTACTGCCCACACAGCCATTAAATACAATGATTAATCCCTTGACAAGTTGCTATCTAGCCTCTTGATATCTGAGGCTGCTCTGAGGATTGCAGCTTTTAAGATTTATACTAATTATCTAATAGGTTTTCAACCTCTTTTTTTAGTACGTGGAACTGGAGTTAATTAATTACAGGTCTTCAGCATACTGTTCTTAGCCAATTCCCCAGGTAAATTTGTTCAACGCTCGCCTTGGTTTCCTCTACATGATTCCCTCAGCTGGTAAGTGATCCATCTTTGTTGGCTGTCAATGTCTTTGAGTTGGAAGAGGACTTTCATCGTGTTAATATATGGAATACAGAGAAGAAATGGAGTCGAATAAGCGTGCAGTAGTAATGCAGTCAAAGCAGAACCATGATCTGGGTTTCTTTCACCAATAAAAAATTGCATAACCTTCCATTTCCCTTTCAGTTTCATAAGGAACACACTGGAAACATCTCTTTAGCCATACAAGTGAAATTGAAACAAAGGAACAAAAACATCTTAAAAGGCGGAAAGAAGGCATTTTCCCAGCTTATTCGTTAATTAAGACCAGTCAAAGAAAACGGCTTCAAAAGGGAGAAGGAAGCCAGCAGTAAGCACGGCTGCAACTGCTTTTAATAGGATGTAGCAATGACATGTGTGGCAGGCAAAATCATAGTAGGATTAATGCAATGATTTCAGTTCAAAGGGTACAGTGAAAAACTTGTAGGCAAAACTGAAATTACTGAATAATAAAATTGTTTCACTGGTTGATTTGTCAGCAACAGTATGGGACAAAGGAACTTGTTTAGCAGAACACGATCATCTTGAGAACTATAAACACTGCTGGTTTAAAGATAAAATCAAAGGCCTTGAGAGCAAAGCAGAAGTAGACATAAAAATATGCACGGCTGGCTTTCCTGAGGGTGAGGAGGTTTGCATCCCTGTGAAATGATGCAGAAAGAAGCTGCTGCATGACCCAGGTCACTCTTGCCCCCTTAGCATCCAGTTTTCCCCTGGCTGAAAGCCTGCAGCAGCGTGCAGCAGTACTGGTGGCTTCCCTCTACATCCCATCAGCGGAGGAGATTGGAGAATTGGGCAGTAGAATTTATACCCCTCCCCTTAAAAAAAAAAAAGAAAAAAAAAAAAGAAAAAAAGAAGCTGAGTGCAACCTACCACATATCATTATAAATATTTTATACAATTTAAAAAATGGATTTGTTTAGCAGCAGAAGACAGGACTGTTATTATGTTCTTTGCATGCATTTTTGGTCTCACTGCTGTTCTGTCTGTGTCTCTGATCCAGCTGTCTGACAAACCAGCTGGTAATTTTCTGTTTCTTTGATGGGCAGTTCAAGCTCTTGCTTTAGGAACTTCCTGAATCCCTTAATCTGAGATCAGCAGCATGTATGCGTTTCTTCAAGATAATGGTGACGACAAGGGAGTCTCCTAAAATCAAGATAAGTGTCAGTCCTTGCTTTATTCCAAACTGACATATGACATAGTGAGCACAGTAAATTAGTGATGGCATACAGTTTACTGCTATCACACGCAGCACTTGGAGAGATGTGACTGGTACACTGGAGGGAAGTAACTGCTATCCTCGGGAAGGCTTTAGTGTCAAAAATGTATGAATTAATGGCCACTGCTAAGCGTGTTGCTTATGTTTCGGTGTTCAGACAATGCAGTCATATTCTTGTGTGATTTGGGTAGCAGATGCCACCAAGTTTTATCTAGATCTGCTCACATAACCTCTGCATCTGGAGAGGATCTTCCACAGTGCTCTTTAGATCTGAAAACATGCAGGTCTGAAAAAGGTACCACATCCACCATATCTTTGTACTTTGTTCTCGTGTTTAGTCATCCTTGACATGAAAAACCCTACATCTTGTTGGTAACTCAATATTACCTCATTTCAGTTCCCTATTAACAATTTCTGTGACTTTCACTGACAGATTAGGTACCCTTCTCGTAGTTGCTGTACTCTTCTTGACAGCATGCTTCCATATCATAAGTACATTACCTCTTCAAATCACTTCTGATAAGCAAAGGATATTAATCTGTTTATACTTCTTCCCAAAAGGCCTTTCCACCAGGTCTCATGCTGGTTTTGGAAGCTCTTATTTTGCACATCTCCCAAACATCCTTTTCTATATCATCGTATGGAGATGTATACTCGGCTTCTTGAACCTATTTACTTGTTCCTAGCATACACATTCTGGGATCTTTTCAGCTCTCTTTTCTACACCAACACATTAGAAGCTCCAGTGGAGCTGCCAGCTCATGTTTTTCCTGCTTCCTAGTCAGTTTACTAATTTCAATTCAGTAATTGTTGGGTTACTGAAGTAAATGACATACACAACCAGCAGGACATGCTGTCTTCCTCCACAAAGGAGAATTGGTGTTTCTGCAGCCCTTTGTCCAGTCCCTTTGGACAAATCTCATCACAACATTGGAGAGAAGTTGTTTGATATTTTCATGTTTAACAGAGGATCTGGAGCACTTAAAGATCCATCTTTTTGAGGATACTGAGGAGATTTATGGTTAGATTTATGATCTATTTACTGTTTATGATTTATGATTACTATTTATGATTATTTACTGAGGAGATTTATGGATAGACTGGTGGCATGTCAGTGTGACATTAGCAGAAAAATCAGTGATCTGCTAGCATTGCTTCCAGGTATTGTATATGTATATATCAGGTGTGGTCACTAGGTTAAAATCTGCTTCTGTACTATTAGCAGTAATGAAAGATTCAGTGAAAAGAACTATTATAAATGTATTTGAGTTCTTGTGTTCTTGGCATACCTCCTGAGAATAAAAGTGGCTTATGGAGTCTGTCTTTGCACGGTGCTCTGTAGGTACATGCCTATTTGTTCTACCTGCAGCTGGCTGATCAGACCTGGCTTATGTTCAGTATTTTCACATTGGAGGCAAAGAAATCATGAGTTTGCCTAAAAAAAAAAAAAGAAAAAAAGAAAGAAAGAAAAAAAAAAGGCAAACAAACAACAACAACAACAACAACAAAAACACAGCAAAGTACCCAGAGCTGGACTGTCAGCAGCATAGATGGCAGCAGTCTGGGTTGTCCCCAGGAGAGCTCAGCATCATTACCCAAACACTAATGATTTTTCTACTTGAAAGCTCACAAATCTTGCTGTTTTCATAAATTATAACCCCTGTGGTCTCTCTGTGCTGACTTTCCATGAGGTTAAATCCCAGGCCAGGGATAGGAGCCACATGAGGGAAGGCACAGGTTAAGTTAACAGTGGTCTGGGGAGTCTGTCATCTGTGAATGTCTTTCTCACCCTGCCTTGCTGTGTTGGCCTGACCCACCCTGCTCATCCTCAACTCATCTGATGGGTTTCCCATTCACAAGCCCATGTCCCCATGATGGCAGTGAAAGAGCTGCTGCCCATGACAGAGCTGGAAGTCAGCAAGAATTAAAAAGTGGGCACAATTCCTTCTTCATGGCAAATCCGTGGCCATGAAATGTGGCCATAGATGGCTTATTGCTTTGTCTTCTCACCCTTTTATCTCAGGCCTATGTATACCTGATGGCGATCATTCTTTGTGGGTGTAGCTGTTAAGACAAACCCTAAAAATTCGGATGTTACAGACAGTTGTGATCTCTTGGACCCTAGAAATGAGTGTCAAGTTCCTAAGTGTCTTATAACCAAATCCTGTATGCCCACATAGCCTGGTGGCCTTTGTGTAAGACAAAATGCATGACCTGGTTCCTTCAGGGGAAACATCACAGCAAAGGAACGGGTGTCCTCTGTGCTCCGCACTTGTCTGTGTGGCAGTGGTAGCACACAGGTTTGTTTTACAGCAGGCCCTGCTTTGTGAACAGCCAGGCTGAAGACCTGGAGTCATCATGGAGAAGTTTCTGGATCTGTCTCTGCAGAAGAAACCTCAATGAATGACTGCATTCATCCTAACCCCTCAGGTTTTGCAGTCTGCTGTCTTGTGTAGATCCAAGCTTATGTTCCTGAGTCTTGAGCTGTGCTCTAAGGATTTGACCTGCAGGATTCATCCACTGGGGCAGGCTCTGACGCCGCTGCTTTCCCGGCTTACCCTTCTCCTGCACACCCACCTCAGGCCTGGGGCATGTGACAATGCAAGCAATGACAGCAATGGTTTCTCATTTTCTAATTGCCATGGCAACTATATTGGAACTTAGACTGGCAACATTTAATTTCAGGGCTTGTCTGTCTTCAAACACGACAGAATTTAGCATTTAGCATCCAAAGCCATCCCACCACCCGATTCTTATGCCACCCTGTCAGCCACACCACACAACAAGGGGTTGTAGCAGCAGCACCATTGGAGTCTCCTCTGCGTGGAGTTACTTGTTCCTCCTCCTTTGTTCCCATTCATGCTAATGGAACATTTTAAAAGGGAGAGCTGAGTTTGGAAGGTATTTTTCAGGAGGAAATAATCTGTAATTTTCCGAGCCCTGCAGGAGAGTGTGTTCAAGCAAAGCTCAAGTCCTTTAGCTATTCCCTACACCCCTGGTTCCTCTCACTTAACATTTTCCTAAACTTATAATATTTAGCTTCAATTCACTGTACAAGGCATCTCCAGATATGGGAAGGCTCTTTTCTCACCATCGGTAACTGTGTTGCCCATAACTTACTCTGGTCATTAGATACCATGCAAAACATGAAATTCAATGCATGCAAAACAGGAATTTGCCCAAATAAAATAGATTTTATTTAAAATCTATTCTCCAGTTCGGCTTGGTCTCTAAGCACCTTTACCTTTCACTGGGGGGGTCCCTCTCCAGCAGGAGCCCACCTCCCATCACAGCTTGTTCTTACTGGAGCCCTTACAGTCGAAAAGTCACAGCCAATTTTGTCTCATATTTTCAACTCTCCTCTTTCATTTGTAGACCCATCGTTGATCCAAGACCTGCTATGAAACCTCCTGAAGTCAGGGAAATTGGGAAAGATCTTCAGCATCACATAATCTCTTACTGGCTCTCTTCTAATTAGGCTCAGGTTGCAGGCAGCAAGGAAGAAGGCATATCACATAGAAAAAGGGGCTTTATCCTATGGGAAAACCAAAATTACTGGAGGAAATGCTGGCCATCATTGTGTCACAGGTCTCTGCTGGCACACAATCATGTTTCTATCTGAAAATGAATAATTTGTTGTTATAAGCGTGTCCTAGGATGATTAAATGAAGCATAGTAAGGACAGCAGTATTGAACACTTTTTCGGCCTGCACAAGGAATTTTTGTTGTGTGTTCTTCATATTTTCCATTTCCTTATCAACTAGAAAACATGACACTTGGTTTTATGTGCCACTCAAGGGCTGTGCTCCTTGTTCTGGCAGACAACTCCAGCCAAGCCATTTTGGCTCGGGAGTTAATAGTTTTGATTTCACACCCTTCATTTGCTCGTCTCCTCAGGTCAGCATTCCCCCAGCCCCACCAGCCCATGAATGCCAAGAGACAACAAGTTTTCCAGGCAGCACCCAGCTTTGTTCTTCCTTTGAGCCTCAGTGTTAATTTCTGAACTTGCCGTGCCTGTGAGCAGGATCGGAGCAAGCTCCCAACAGTAGTGATCATTATTATTTATAATAATAGATGTCTTTACTGTTCAGTCCGAGGCAGGGGACAGTGTGCCCAGCAAAGTGACGTACCATTGCAGGAGGTGTTGATGCGAGGATTGGACCCTAAAACCTTGGGTCCTGGTACTTGGATGAGCATGGGTGTCATGCCAACTGTGAGTACTAATAATGCTTATTGATCTGGGAGTCCTTCATGCTGTGGAGGGAAAAACGTGCCTTAAAAACTGCCTAAGTCCTGAAGCAGGCCAGGGCTGAAGGGATATATCTGTTAGTTTTCTAACCAGCTTGTTTAAACAGCTTTTTGCACGGTGTGCTGGCCTTTCTTGGTTTGATGCCTAGATTTATACCTCCTCCTTACATAGTCTGGATGCCAGGTCCTACAATCTCAGTAACTAAATCCTCACATTAACTATTAGTGTAATTCTGTGTCTGAGTAAGATGCGAGACATTTCATTTCCTGATAGTGTCAGCAGATAAATATGCTAGTGATGCGAGGCACTCAGAGGTAATTACAATAGGAACCAAAGGTGGGATTTAAAAGCTTCGGGTCAGTTGTGTCTCTTGAAATACGACTTTCGCCCTCTAAAGAGCTCGGCTGTATACCAGCCACCTGACTTCCTGAGCTGCCTGCAGCACTTCTGTTCTGTTCTTTCATTGAAATTCTAAAATTGAAAGTATGTTTGGGATGATTTCCCCGGCCAGTCCTCCTTCTGAGCTCAGAAATGCTCCTGCAGAGGCTGTGGGTTACCCCTGTGAGGAAGCCAGCTACCCAACTGCACATTTTCTGTTTCCCCAGTGAAGTGGCATGGCTTTCATGTTTTCAGATAAGAGAGTTTTGTGGTTGAGTGTAATGTATTTTCAATAATAAATATCTCTGTTCTTCAGACCAATTTTGGAGCTCTGTAGTCCCCATAGCTTATAAAGAATGGGAAGTGAAGTACAATATAAGCCAGTGGTGGGAGTTCGTTCTCGATCCTCGTGTTCTCACACACGAGCAGCCCCTCTAGGACACTGATCTACAAATGACACAAGTCTGCATCAGGCTCCAGGAACAGGAACTAGTACTTTATTTATTTTGATCACCAGCATTTAAGTTTTAGGCTTGTTTATCATGCTGCTGACCAAAGCACCACTGCCAGGCTAGCACTTAGGAGAGGGCGCTTGGATGAGGTGGTGATGGCACCACTTAAGCCCCAATTCAGGTAATACTCACCCCAGCAGGGTGTTTATCCCAAGATCTAATTTTTCAGAAAGCTGATGGTATTTTGTACTTCGTTAATGCTTTTTGACTAGGAATTCAACTTGCCCTGATGGTCCCATCCTGCTGTATGCTCACTGTGTCCCAGCCCTGATAAAAACACCAGTTCCTAGTGGAGAATATTCAGTTTATGTCCCTGCCACATGATTAATTGCCATGATAAAGCTATCACAGCTTGCTCCGGATGCACAAATGTGGTGTCTATGTAGCAGGACGAAATGCTGCCCAGAGATGGTGCACTGCTGCTCCGTAGTGTGACCGCGCCAGCTCTGCACACGCCGACTGACTGCCTCCCAGCAGGACTAATTAGCTTGGCTGTAGTACTGTAATGATGTCCCTGTGCTGTTTCCAGATCAAGACATGGTTTGTTTGGTGCTAGCATGGAGACCTCTGCACTGGACAGTCCAAAGAGGTACCTTGTGCTATGTGAAGCCACCAGCTGACCATAGGGTGCATGGGCCTTAGGGATCAGGCACATGATGCATTCAAAGCATGATCCCCTGTGAATGCACGAAGAGCAATCTTCTGACAAAAATTGATAATGAAGAACACAGTCTGGCATGTTACTGCATTTGATAAAATTACTTCTGAGCAAGATGGACAAATGGAGGCCTTTAAATGTCTGTGACAAAGTGGAACCCTTGAAAACAGTGAACTAAATGGTCCTGGGAAGGTTCAAGCCTCCGATGGGAATGGCAGGCACAGTCACCCTACAGCATCTGTCTCTCACTTGGGAACAACTTGCAGTCACTGCTCAGCCACACTGTCGGAGACAGGGCTTGCACATAGTGCAGACTCAGGGAAATTTGCAATTCCAACAGCAGATGGCACAGTCCTAAAACTAAAATCAGCCTCCAGTGCAGCCATGGGGAAACACTGCCTGAGCTACAAATCCGAAAGCTCCTGGAAAGGATCCTACGGAGTAAGTTTACTGATTTGTCAGAGTAAGCAAACTGATTCTGAAAATAGTGTATTTTCTCTCTAAGGGAAATAATTTATAAAAGAAGCCGCATTTTTGAGACAACTTAGTAGAAGCTGAGTTTATTTTAAGACTTTCAAGTACAGCTGTCAGTTTAAATGTAATTACAATTAAAAAAAAAAAAGTGCATGCATGCCCCATAGGACACTCTTTTAATTGTCATTATATGATGTAGAAACAATTTATAGTTGTTATAGATACAAAGAAATTCAATTTAATGGAAGGGAAGTGAAGCTCCAGGACTATTTAACTGAACACTTAATTTGCTTCCGTGCAGAGCTAATCCTTTTGTGTTTCTTAGCCATCATCCAGCATCTTACAGAATTAGGCATGAACAAAATGTTCCTTATGTTTGGATTTTAGGACCTAAGTGAGAACGGAGTATATCAGCCCCCTAGCCCCTAGCCCTGTACATACGAGTGCAGCAGAGTTGGCATTTTGGTTCCAGTAGCATCACCAAGATTGTTGGGCAACTGCTTTTATTTTAGTACTTATTCTACAAACTTGTGGAATAAAACCTAGAGATCTTCCCTTAATTGGCAGTATGGGAAGTCTGGATGTGTAATTCAGGACAACCATTTCTTGAGGTTTAAGGACTTAAGAAGAAGCTAATCCATTCTTGTGATATGCTGAGGAATTGCTAGAGGAACTGTCTAGTGGTTAGATCAGGAAACTATGAGTCAAGGCGTCTGTTCCCCACTTTGTCAGTGAATCATTTCCTCTTCTGCAGGTCCCACAAAACACCCAGACAGAATCTGTCCCCAAGTAAAATAAACCCTTTACCAGATTTAATCCCCATCCAGCTCCCAGGCTCCTGCTTGCAGTAGAAACTCTAATTTGTGTTAGAGCTGGAGAGCTTTAAACATCGACAGAGAGAGTTGGGTTGTGGTCCTGCACATGAATTTTGTCCCCCTGTGGGTTTCACAGAGTCCAGAGCTCTGCTACCAGTTACCCTGTGGCTGCCCATAGAAGCAGCCATCTCAGCATGGTCCACCTTTCAGTAAGCTTTGCAGAAGTGCAGAGAAAAAGACTTTTGCAGTTCTGAGAAGCACATCCTTTATATCAGTAACACTTAAGGACTGGACTATCCCCCTTGGCTAAGAATCTGGGTGAGTCCTTGCAGTTAAAGGAGGCTGCTGTATTCAGGGGGCAATTTAAAATACTGACTTGAAATCTTTTTCTTGGGATAGGGTGAATAATTTTCTGGAGCTGCCTATCTGTCCCCACTGTTTGTAAAAGGAAACGTCAAGACATGTAAATATCAAGGAATAGCCCCAGTTCAGTGCCTGAATGGGGATGGTGAATCAATGCCACGCTCCTACATTGCTCCTCTGCATCCCTGACTCCTGCCCTAGGTGCTAGACCCCATTAAGCACCAACTTGTTAAGTATAACAGGAGTGTGTTTGCACTGTGCTGTGCTTTCAAAAACCGCATTTGCTGCTGATGTTTTTGCATGTTCCCAGACCCCTCCACCACCTCACACCGAGGACTGCTGTTGCTCCTCTGTTCAGCAGTGGTTCTCCAGGAGCCAGCACCTTCCCAGAGGCACACCAGGGCCTGCAGAGAGCCAGTGTGATGCTCGACTGTCCGGCTCATCCGTCATCCTCCCCCACTGCTAATCAACCAAACAAAAATATGTGTACTCAGAGATAACAAGGATTAAAGGTCTTGTAGTTATTTTCCACAAGGATTCCAGGCATTCCCGTATTTGCAGTCATTCCCAGAAGTTTACTTCCCAGCTCCCTGCATGGGAAGAGCAGTGGTCTACAACGCCCAGAGAAACACCAGTGCTGAGCTGACTGGCACTGAAAAAACATCTTGAACCCGACGGAGGCAGAGAGGCAATTTCAGACAAGGAAAGTATGAAAGAAACAATGCCTTCAACAGGAATCATAATGGCCCATTCTTTCCTTCCACTGTTTGTCTTAAAAACAATTAAAACTGCAACTTTCTCAAATAGAAAGAAATTCCCCATGTCTTCAAGACAATTTCATGTCTTCATGTACCCATCTGACTCTGTGCAAATGCAGTTTGCATTGGCCTGATCCCTTCCTGATTTTTTCCTACTTATCTGTCATCAGAGGCTGTCGTGGTTTGGGTGTATGGAGGTAGGTATGTGGATTGTAGATGTTTACATCTGATTCGTCTGCTTTTAGCTCTGCTTTTTAACACTTGTACTGTGTGGCATTTCTTATCCTAACATAGAATAGCCCTGTTGAACAGCACCCTGGAAATTCTTGTGTCTCCCCAGTGGTAACAAGGGCAGCCTAGGGTCACTGGCTCTGGTGTAGATACCTGCACTGCAAACGCCTAAAATCAGGTGGGATAAATCTCATGCAATGAGATTGATGCTGTAAGTCCCTGTTCAGCAAAGTGCTTAACAACAGCACAAAATAAAGCCCAAACTTAGATGCTGGGCTTGGCTGAATCCACAAGGAATGATCAGACAGTCTTTAGAGATCAGAGCAGTTAGGCTTCCACAAGGCTCACATCAGATTTCTACCATGCAGCCCTAAATAACTTTCTATTCCACTACAGAAAACACTTTTCTTCCATCAGGTTCCTTCCCCCCGACGTATTTATCTCTGGTCCCTCCCGGGGCTTTCTCTCCCTGGCTGAGTCACCCACGGGGCAACCCAAAACTAGGGGGCAGATGAGCAGGAGGCCCAGCAGACTGCAAGGGTTTGTGGCTCTTCACCACTGGCCCGTACCTTTTTTTTTCCCCTTTTGTTTCAGTGTTTAGCATCCAAGTCTTCCCAGCTGAAAACTTTGCTCAAGAGCGTCCAGACCGTACAAATATGCGGCAGGGGGATGAGTGAGCTTTGCACTATTTGGGCTTTAGTCTGTAAACTACCAGGGGTGAGTACCCGGAACAGAAAGCTTGGCCTCCTCAGGTGTGGAGGCTCTCACTCTTTATTTCCTTGTCTTTTCCATTCCAGGGGAAGCTTGAGCTCAGAAATTATAGCAGTACAAAATTGTGTGTGGTACTTGCAATTAAAGCAGCTGAAATGGGTGAGCAGAGCTGCACTAATTACTGTTTCATCATCTTTCAGCAAAACTAAATGATCTTTAATACGTTCACGTATATATTAATTTCTTTATTTTTTAATGAAAGAGGATTCTTGGTGTAAGTAATTGTATAAGTATAAAGGAGTGAGCCTTGAAGTTTCTCTAATTATGTTTTCAGTCATCTTGCACCTCTGAGGCAGAGAGCCAACCATCCCTTTTATGCAGAAAGAAGTTACTACAGTCATCTCCTGATCATGGTCAAGGCTTTTGGGAGGAAATAATAAATAAGGATAGTGATTTTTTTATTGTTGTGTTTATGCTGTAAAGCTTTTAGAGGAGATGTCAAAATACTCAGATCAAATTGTCATGCTTTCTTTGTATGTGTCTGTATGAGAACTGGGGAAATAAAATTACTAAACTGAAAGCTGTGATATGCAGCGTGCAGATTAAGAGGAAATTGATAACACTGACAATACAGGAGCACAAATATGTTTTTCCCTGTTACAACAATTCCAACTTTGTTCCCTGCTGATCAATAAAATCAATGGAGATGCAATCCCAAATATTGCACAATACCGTTACTGATAATCACAGGTGCCTGAATTCTACTCTTAGTTTCAGCCAACTAATTAATCAATAAACCGAATAAATAGATTAAAACCAATTAGAGCTACCCAAGTGTAATTAAGAATTCACTTAAGTCTGGTGACTGTCTTTGCCATGAGCAAGGTGACTATATTAAGGAACTTGATAGACTGGGGTCAGCGTTACCAGAAATGACAATCAGCAATTTTATGGGCTAAAACACATTCTGTTTCGTCCCATAACTCTCCAGATCTGACTTTCATTTCCTTGTGGCAAGTGTTTATGCTATGTTTACAAATGGAAGTGTGAGTCATTATCAATTGCATTTTCACTTGTTTTTCTTCTGGTATTTTCCATAAAATGAATGGCTGCAGATGCCCATGTAGAAAAATTCAGATCACCATGCCTTTCACTCCATTAGCACTCAACAGCTTTGGAAGATAATGAGGCATACTTAAGTTTCTGTTTTTCCCTCTTGATGATACATTTAGAATTCTTAAATGTGAAAAAAATAGTTTTGTTTTCTTTTGTTTTTCTTTCATGGATTCTTTCTTAATCCATGTGTCAATTTCGTTATTAGATTTTTATACATTCTTTTCCCCATCCTCTATTTGCAATAAACTATGTCACATTTTCAGTACACTGCAGACTGGAAAATAGCGTGTGTCTGTGTGTTACAACTTTCTGAAATGCTCTTTATTAACATAAACACATGCGTTTAGGGCTTCTCAGAATAGGAGACCCTTTCCAGTGAAAGTAGAAATGCTGCTATGTGATTGCTGAGAAATGTCGATTTAACCTCTTTGGCAAATTTTCAGGGAGAAATGAGAGAATGAGATTATCTATTTTTTTTCTGTTTTTCTCCTTTATTAGGTTACATATTAATTAAAATAACACTGTAAAATAAGCTGTACAGATAAGTGCAATTTTCCATTATTCTTAAAGCAGTATCAAGGTCAAATTTACCTGTAGTTCTTATTTCTGATTTTCAAGTGTTCAAAATATAATGAGTAATTAGAAGCTACTAGCAGTGCAAAAAAAAATATATCTATAAATTCAATAAAAGTAATTAAAATCTCTGGTTGCATAATTCACAAGGTTTCATAATTCTCTAGCATTTCTCTTTTATATAAGACAACAACTGAGTCAGAAACTTCAACGCATTTTGTTACGAGCTCATTTGGTGCACAGTCCCTGTTTGCTTTCTGGCCACGGTCATAAGATGATCTACATCCAATTACATCTCTCCGCCTGCAAATGAGATATTTGTTACACACCCCTGATGACTGCGTGCAGCCAAGTTGCATAATGTCTTCGTAAATCTTATTTGAATGAATGAGTCGTTGAATTAAAAAAATGATGTAAAGCCTAGTCCTGCCCTTTGTGTGCTACACTTCGCTACGCACTTGGGAGAATTAGCGGCTGGGGAGACGAGCCTCAGCTTCCCCCACGACACCCGGGAGGTAATGACCGAGCATTCGGGGTCACACTCTGACTCAGTCGTCATTATACAAGCAAGGTACCAGCTAAGGAGCCAGAACGTAGGTACTTTGTATTGAGGCCAGCGTTCCCTTGACATTTATTTCAGTTTCATAGTATTTATTTTGTGGGCAATAAAGCTTCTGCCCACAGAAAGGAATTATTAGAAAACCTGAAAATATGACCTTATGCATGGTAAGAGCTGTAAGCATAGGGAAAGCCGATTTTTGTCTAAATTTATGACAGACGCACTGGCTGTGAAACTTGGGTTCCCATGTGTATCAGTGCATTGTGCTGCCACTGAAAACAGCGTGTCTGATGCAGAGGTCATGCAAAACTTTTTGTTTCAGTGATTCTGCAGAGGCAGGAGCATGCTTTTAATAAAGTAACCTTGCTTCTTCATGCAGGTCTAAGTCACAAGACCCAGTAAATTGCCTGCAGAACACTGTACCAGATCTCTGCATTACATAAAATCCCATCTCCATCGCTTCTCAGCACATTTCCAAGGGAGATGAGAATAATGTTCGCTGACCTGCCTTTGGGTGTGAGCTGTGCCGAAAGCAGTTGCAGCTCTTGACAACGAGCCCTCAAAAACCTGTCCCACTTGAAAACCTGTCCCTCGCTTTTCAGAAGAGCAAACAGGCAGAACAGATAAAGGCAATGATTTTGGCTTGCTGTCCTGAGTCTGCAGAAGTGGTGAAACAGCAATAAACCTGTTGATATTACTCACGATAGTGTAACTGATCTCCAGCTCAAGAAATTAAATACATGTTTGCCTACAGGTACCTCCCCTGGTGTTTAGCTCACCCAAAGTCTTCTCTTTGTTATTATTTTTTCTTTCTTTCTCTCACTTGGACAGCAAGAAACTGAAATCTGGAAGATAATTTTGGCTTTAATTCCCCAGGAATTAGTCCACAAGAGACCATGCCACATGTCTTAGATTGGCATTTTCAGCAACCTGGTGAGATGCCAGAGGACTGGGAAGTGCTCATGGGTTTGCTGGCAGTGTTCCCCTTCATAAACTGCTCCTTCGCCTTGGTCAGATTAATTTAGTGGCAAATCAGGTTTGCAATCGAGTTCACTCCTCCTGGGAGAGAGGGCACAGCTGGCTAGAGCTCTGACTGAAAAACTGATTTCTTCTTTCATCACAGGAGGGAAACACAAATTTTAGAGACGGAAAAAAAGTGAGGGAGAATCCCCTTACCTACTCCGGGATAGCCAAAGAGTCCAGGTCCCAAATCCAGATGTGGAAATGGAATGTGGCACCATTCCTATTAATTTTGTAAATAGTATTTTTTTTTTCCCTTATGGCAGCATTTTACCGTTTTTTTTTGTTTGTTTGTTTGTTTGTTTTTAGAAAGCTTTGGAAAAACAAACAAACAAACAAAAAACAAATCTATTTACAGATTTGAGTTGAGTTTGGCCAAAAATCTTGGCCCTCAAATCGGAGGATTTAATTTATTTTTAAATTTTAATTTTACTTTGGTATTTCTTCCTGGCATTTTCTAAACATAACTTCTCCAATTTCATTACAAAAAGGCATCTTGAATTTTGAAATTGTCCTTAACTTACAAAAGAAAGCTTTTTAGATAGTTAAGCTCTATCTCCTGCAAGAGTCTTAAAACATTTTGGTTTAGATCAAATATATTTTAGATGTTGATAAAAGTATTTCTCCAGAAAACCCCAAATTTCTCTTTTTCTGGTTCAACCCAAGCCAAAAATTTTCCCTCTAATTATTCATTCAACCACAAACTAACAGGAAATGTTTTTTTTTTATACTCAGCACCACAAGGCAGACTAAAGGTCGAGCCTCTGTCCTGATGTCCAGCTCTTTGTGGAAATGTTATGTTAATTCTGTTCTAGTCCAAGGTCCCTGTCCCTGACCTACTAAGCTACCTTGGCAGAATAAATATTTCCTAAATTAAGCAAAAATCTCCCCCTTTTTTCCCTGCCAAAAGACATGTTGTAGCAAGTCATTTTGGTGCAGATTAACTGAAATCTTCAGATAAAGAAGATTTTGGGGGGAAACATTTAACCCTCCCTAATCGCTGTGAGGGTGTGGGGCGTGATTTCTTTTTCTTTCACATTCCACCAAGGAAAGAAGCAGCCCCATAGGTGGTGAATGAATCAGCTGCTCCCACAAAGCTGCCATGCTGGGGCAGTGGGGACTGACACCTTTATCCCATGGGAAAGTTTTGGCAGGGGCAACAGGCTGTCTCTGTCCGTCCTCATGGTGGGGACTGGCAGCAAACATGCTTGCCTAGAGTCTCTGTGATTTTCAAAACCCCTTGATATCACAGTTATCCCACGGGAGTATTCTCCAGAGGTAGCACAGTGTGGGAGATCTGGAGCCACTGCAGCACTAACACATTCATTGCATTTCTCAAAGATTTTGAGAAGCCATGGGAGATGCTGAAGACAACCTGGGTTAAACCATTCATGGCAAAAACAAACAAACAAACAAACAAACAACAACAAAAAAACACCATCACAGTTAAAAGGAGGAACTAGTTGCCTCACAGCCAGAAAGGATGAAGCTCTCACTTGCTTTCCTCCCACGTAGATAGCAAAGAGAAATCAGGAAATGAGAATCTGAGAAAGATAGGGCTGGAGTGCTACTTTTATTCCCCTACATTGTTCATCTTTAAGCAATACAGGACCCATGCACACGAGTGAGCTCATCACACTCATTTACACAAGGAAGCAGCAGAGGATTTGCCCAGAATGGTTCCTCTGGTGATAAAGAAACAGATTTAAATAGGAGGACTTTATGAAGAACCTACACAAAGCTCCATTGAAACACCCAGCCTGATATTGCAAAGTCCCAGAACCTCATTCCCACCTGAGGGAGGAGGGAGGCCTTGTCACCCACACACCCAGGGTGGGATTTTTGTGTTCGCTTTGTTTTGTTTTTTAAAATCCATCATCTCTAATGCAATGCACCTGAGATCTCATGCCATGTGCTCTTCTCATCCTTTTTAACACTTGTTCTTTGTGTTTCCTTTCCATCTTCTTCTTCTGTATCGTGACTCCCTCTGTATCTCAGCACATATCCCTTTTCTTAGGCATCAGAGACTCACGGGAGCAACTCTGCCCACATTTCAGACATCTAAACATCCAGTTTGGGCTGCACCACCACCCCTTTCCATCACCTTCATGGGGGTTCACTACCTACAGGATTCTTTTAGCTCATCCTCCTGTTTGCACACCATTCACTTTTGGACATTTGGTAGAGGTACAGTCCCATGGTGCAGGAACCATGCAGCATTGTATTGAAGCCATCACCATTGTTAATTACACCAGTAACAGCTAGAAGCTTTACACTTTTTAGGTCCTGCTGAAGTGGAAGCACGTAGTTTGAGAACTGATGCACACGAGAGGGTTGCTGGACACTGTCCTGGGGCAACCAAGACCATCTGCCTAGCCTGGGGACTCTGTGGGGACCTCCTTTGCCAAGAGTGAAGCTGGGATTGTTGTCCATGGGATAGTCAGTCCATGGGACAGCCCTGGAAGCAGCCTGGCTGGCCACCCCAAGGAAGCACCCCAAGGGTGGGCATGCTGCAAGGGGTCCTGACCCAGGAGGAGGGTGGCAGCCATCTCTTTGGTACCATCACTGCTGTGGGCAGAGGGCTGGCTCCAGGGTAAATCCTTAATAACCGCGCTGAGGAGCACAGATGAGGCTCGCTGGCTGTTAATTCAGCTTTCCCAGGCTAATGCTTCCTTTAGTTTCACGCCCTTCCCTCTAATAAAGTTCTGCTCATCCCAAGCACGTTGTTAAAGCTTGCTGCTGTGACCAGGAAAGCACTGCTCAAAGCGGAGCATGCAAACAGTGCCATGTAACTTCCCAGGTTTCTGAATGGGAGGCTGAGACTGGGCTGCTCCCATTTTCAGGAGGCATAGCTCAAAACTGGACACAGCTTAGCAGCACACATCAAAAGTAATACATATAGCACCAAAATTAGACCAAAAAATGGGACAAAAGCCAGCAGAGGTTCAAAGTGGTGAAGATTGCTCCCAGAATCAGGAAGGT
Source organism: Oxyura jamaicensis (assembly GCF_011077185.1). Taxonomy (NCBI): domain Eukaryota; kingdom Metazoa; phylum Chordata; class Aves; order Anseriformes; family Anatidae; genus Oxyura; species Oxyura jamaicensis. The sequence goes on from NC_048895.1 coordinate 108,404,378, forward strand.
GGTCCACAGCAGGGTAGAGGAGAGGTATCTGATTCAGGCTCCCCTGCCTGACACATCCCTTGAGAGACTGAGCACAGAGTGGGCACAGACATGTCCTGGCAGATGCCAGGTGAGGTGTTTGGGCTCCATTTGGCAAGCTGAATACACCCAGTAAAATCTCTTCCCCAGTTGCTTGCCAAGCCTTTGTCTCTTCTCACTGTTGCCTCTTCCTTTCTTCTGCTGGAAGTGCTCACATCATGGCACGTCCATCTCATGGTCACTGCTCTGCAGGGGCTGGTAACAGGGCAAATAGGACCCAGGGCTTTGTTACCACCTTTGCTTTCTATGCTCTATAAAACAAATAAAAACACTAGAGACCAGCACTGTCCCTATTTGTAGATATGAGCCATCCATGGCCATCCCTAAAAATGCCATACCATCTCACACAGACAGAGTCTCAGCATCCAGAATGATACAATGAAGAATAATACAAAGCATGGAAATCAACAGTGGCAGCCCTTGATATTGGTAACTCTGTCTGCTTTGAATAGAACAAATCAGAGCAGTACTCTAATTGTTCCTTTATAATCATCTTAATTAAAACCCATATATCATTTTCTAGGGTGTCATTTTCTTTGTCTGTCGTTTTAAATTTAAAACATTTGTGAAATGCAAATTTAAATTCAGGAAATGCTTTTATTTCTTCAAGGACATTTAACTTGCTGTAACCTGTGGGGATGTGGTAGGGAGGAAGGAAAATCCAATTACATGTTACTTGTAGAATTTAAAGGAAAAAAAAAACTGTAAGTGGGCCCAGGTCAGGAATGAGCGATGGCCAGCCTGTGGGGCTCTGTACACTTTGCTATTATAATTGCATCCACTGTTCATACTGCTGCTTCTCGGTATTACATCCACTTTTTATGACAACAGGAATTTCAAAGGCCAGGATAAAATGTGACTGAAAATTTCTAAAATATATGTGTTCTGTGTAGTGAGGGGAAAATCACAACCCCAGAGTTGCTTCATTTAAACGAGAAATTATTCATGGATACCACGTAAAGGACAACATTACATTACTCTGCTAAAGCAAGCTCGCAAAGCCCAGGAGTGCCAGGTTTTCTGAGAGCTGACTAGGTTTTGCCCTTTCATCCCACCTTGGCTTCACATTGTAAAAATGCAGATGCTTAGGAAATTGCCTCCAGGTGTTGAGTGATCTGAGTTTCACAAAAATAATAAACCTTAATCTGAGATAGATGACCTTGTTGTCAGCGGATGATCTTTAGACTTGCGGAAGAGGACTGGAAAGGGTCTTTTTGCATTGCCTTGCTGCAGCTGTAGAGCTCTTTTGCCAGACTCTGGGAATCCCTCAGCAAAATCTTTTGCCTCCCTGGGCAAAAGAGTCTTGTGATATACAATTTAGAGTACAAGGCAAGCTTGGGTGTTTTGTGGAGGTATGTGAATTTATGTTGAACTCCCCAATCCAGATCCTTTTTGCTAAATTAGTCCTGACACTGTGGTACTCAGTGTGGAGGAAAATATCTGCTTCTGAGGTATGCAGAGCTTGTAAAGCTACATGGTGTCTGTCCACAGCGATCAGCAACAGAGACCTGCATTTTGGCTCGCTGTTTCCTTTGGACGTCTCATGAAGCAAAACCACTTAGCCTTTTTGTGTTGATTTCTTCAACTACAATAATAATAATAATAATAATAATAATAATAATAATAATAATAAGATAATATTATTTTGTTTTCTCTTGGGGATTCTGTGTTGGTTGATTTATTAATGGTGATGAAGTCTGGAACTGTTTAGGTAGAGGCTTCCTCTCATGTCAGTCTCTTGTCCCATATCTCCCAAGAAACATAATTATGCATTAGGGACATCTGATGCACATAGTGGTAGTCCAGCTCCCATCTGTCTTTATGACCTGTACAATATTTAGTGTGCTCCCAGGTTCAGCTGTGCTGGAAAACAAACGATGTAGATGCAGTTTCACTGTAGAAATTGTATAGAGAATGCTAAAGCCTTAGTCAGAGTATATTAGATTTTTTCCTGATATAAAGAGCCCGAGGGTTAGTATCTGTTTAACATTCAGGAGGCAAGAAAAGCTTCCAGCACCTGGAAACAGCAAAGAGCACCCTTTTGGGATACCTGAGATGAGATACTAAATCTTGCAACGGACTTGCACTCCTCATTTTCCTATTGCAGCAGACGTTGAGGGTAGTAGTTGGGTCCCTGTACATCACCACCATCAGCAACAAAACTGATTAACTCCATGTTGCTAATGAGCACTGAGTGAGCACGGGAATAGGAAGCTATGTTGACATTTGAAAGATCCCAGTTATTAGGTTCCGTGTTGCCTAATTGCGAGGGCTGTGTGGGAAGCACTGTGTCTCTGTCTAGTACGGACACGACCAGCAGGAATACACTACCCCTGTGGAATGTCAGTTACTGGAGGAAACAATTATCCTTTCTGAATATTCAAAATATGTCAAAACATTCTTCCCTTTTCCCTTTTAGGGCTCATCAAAGGTGTGAGTGTGTCAACATCATTCCACCTACTCGGAGGTGCTCAGGAATATCTGATTCACAGGCGTTTCACTTGTTTGGCATTGAATCTTATGCAGCCAAAGCTGACTGGGGCTTTTGCAAGTAATTCAGGCAAAAATGGATTTTGCCAATGAAAGGGTGAGTAGGCAGCCCTGACAGTGGAAGAAGGTTGGTGTCTTCCAGTGGAACACAGGGTTAGAGGCCACAATTGCTGCTGCTGCTTTCAGTAGTGACCACCAAACCTGCATGTGACAGGAGCAGCCAGAACCCCCCTCCGGACCTCTGCCAAAGCCTATGCAGGTAACAAGGCCTGGGCTGTTTTGCTGCCTTTCACATCCTGCTAAGCACGGCACAACATTCAGTGCCAGACAGCCCTGCCAACTGTGGGAGGAGACGTGAAGCATGGAGGCCATTTCAGCATATCCAGAGGCTCAAGGGCTACTTTGCTTCGAAGACCAAAACAGTCCCAGGGCCTGGAGGCCTTGAGGCCTTCTGGCATTGTCTGGTTCGCACATAATTTACACCCCCTTCCTCTCCAAAATTGGGTGCCCATGCCCAAAGTGCCTGTAGCCCTGGACTATGCTCATTTCCAAGCTGTGCTAAGTGTCTGGGAGAGGGCTAGCTGACCCAGGCAAACAGCATGCAAGGGACTACCCTATGAATTTAAGTGTAGGTGATCATGTTCTGGAGTCTGGGCCTGGTTCCTGACACTAATTTATTGCAGAGCTAGAGTCAGTGAGTAGTAACAAGAGGATCATCCAGTCAACTGATCTGATGGTCTATCATGGGCTATTATGTCTCACCTTGCTTCCCTTTCATAGGGGTTTGCCTAGAGCATCTCTACTAGGAAGACATCCAATCTTGATCTGAAAACATCAAGAGACAGAGAATCCAACCCTTCTTTTGGTAAGTAGTTCCCAGGATTAATTGCTCTTACTATTAATAATGCATGCCTGGGTTTCTTTGTATGAATTTGTTTGGCTTCAGCTTCTAGCCGTTGATTCCTGCTATGCTTTCTCCACCAGATGAAGGAGATCTTTTGCATACGGTATTATCTTGTTGTGGTGGTACTTGTACACTTTAATCAAGTCACGTCTCCATCTTTTTGATAAGCTAAGCAGAGAGATCCCTTCCAGGCTTTCACTAGAGAGAGACATTTTCTCTCATCCTCTCTCTGACCTGTCTCCAACTTTCCCCATTTAAAATACAGGCACCAGAACTTTTTGCGCTAAGCCAATATTAGACTTACCAGAGCAGTGGGGAGAGATAAGATCAGTTCCCCACTCCTACTCACTGCTTCCTTGTTTATACATCCATGAATCACATTATCCCCTTTCGCTTTACACTAGGAGCTCATGTTGCAGCCCTTAAATCCAGTCTTCAGTCGTTATTTCCAGGGTGACATGCTAGCTACAAAGCAGGCTCCATTCCCTCATCCTACAGGGCTGGCTGTACTAAGACATATCTTAAAAATCAGGTTTTCTGCACTGCCTGTGTTATAATGTCCTAGGAGCATGTTGCAAAGTTTAATCCTTGAGCTGCTCAGGTGAGATTCTTGGGCATGGAATGAAAAAAATAGAATAAAAGCTGTTCCTATAGAATGAATGACAAAACTGCCTCTAATGCTAATAGGAGTTGGATCAGCTTGTAACATTTCTTCCCCCATATGAACCTATAACTAGATTTTCCACGTCTACAGAAGGTAAAATCCTTGGTGCTCTAATCCTTTTCTCATACACAAGATCTTGTAACTGCTGTAACCAGTGAACACATGTTGCCTCCTTCCTACTGCTGCTGACGGTATTTTCTCATCTTGAAAAAAAAAATAAATCAAGTCTAACCTGTCTTTCCAACAAAGATTTTATGCTCATTAAAATCTGAGAACTACTGCAAGGATTTCAGCTTGATAGGCAGAAAGTATCTCATTCGTCCCAAAGGCAAGTGTAGTCTACGTGGCTAAGCCAGCATTATGAAGGTTTTTTTTTTTTTTTTTTTTTTTTTTTTTTTTTTTTTTTTTTAT